>NC_065919.1:42917534-43147574 GCF_024586455.1 Bactrocera neohumeralis
TTGCGTTATTTCATTTGGCGTATGAGGCTCTCGAAACTGTGGATTTTTATTTCATTTAGTACGTTTGGCATTTTGTGTTTGAATTTAATTCATTTTCACTTTTCTTATAGCTTAGATTTATTAGCCTAAAGATTATTTTACAGATTTGGTATTTTTCAGTTTCATGAATTTTTTAGTATCTTAGTTTTTATTTGGTAAACTTTGTATTTATTTCCTTAATTTTTTCGTTCTATTTTTAAATATGTATAATTGCACCACTGATAAATTTTTTGCGTTTCTTTCAGTTTTATGTTGCCTAAAATTCATTTCAACATTTCATTGCCATAAGTTAACATTGGTAGAGTGTGTCTTCTTGTCATTAAATTTTACCATTTACTTATAAATTAAAGTACTTCTAATTTTATACTTTTAAAATTTTATATTTACAACAGTTCGTTGTCGAACCAGAATTTTTAAATTTTAAAGTTAATTTTACATATTTTATATAATTTTTGGGTGTGATTGGATAGAAAACCCTTTTCAACGACATTAAGACTGAAGTAAATATAATCTTTTGTTTATATTTATAAGGAAATATTCAACTGAATTATTTTATATGTCTTCAAGGTAAGAAAATTATTTTACTTCAATTTATGTCCCTAAAAGCATGCTTCAGTTTAGCACGGGAATATAAAAAAATAAATCTGCTATTTCGGCTCAAATTATATTTGTTATTATACAGAACGGGAATTATGTCAAGTGTTGTCAGCAAAGCAGTTTTCAACTACAGAGTTTTCTATCTAACCCACATTTTGTTTTTTTTTTCTAATTTCACAAACTATTAAATTTTTTAATTTCTGGTGCAAAATTATTTTGTTTTTATATTTTGCTTATGAAATTTACATTAATACGGTGAATTTGTGTATGTATGGGTGAGTATACATTTTGTGAAATTTTCGGTGCATAATTAAACACGAATATAGAATTTGGTTTTAAGTCTAAATATTGGGCAACATTTGTTAACGTTTGAAGAAATGCATTATATGCTTTGATTTAAAATATTTAGAGAATTATGATTCTGTGTTAAATTATAAAATAAAAATGTTTATATGTATATACATATGCAAAATGACATGATATAGAACATACTATTATAATTCTGAATTAAATAGATATGATTAATAAATTAGGAAAGCTACAAAAAAATAATTTTAATTTTTCTACAAAATATAACCTTTCAAATATTCCAAACAAATTAAGGAACATCTTCAAAGAAGTGATATCATTAATTAAAGTCCATTTTTCCAATTAAATTTAAGAGTGCAAAGGTGATTTTTTTTAATGTCTATAAAGCTTAGATTGAAAAACCTTTGATCGAAACTTGACATATCGGATTTCTGAATGAAAATTTTACTATAATTTTCGACATAATTTTCAAAACAAATGTTTGTTATATACAGAGCATACTTAGCAGAAAAATTCGTTCGGGCCCGGGTTGAACTCAATGCCAACAGTCAAGTGAATACGGAGCAACACTGCTGCAAGGCGTTGCCCAGTGAGGACAAACTCTCGGGTAATGTAGAACTGGCTTTTGTGGGAATTTTACCCTTGCCCAACTTTGTTCTGGAAACTGTAACAGATGAAACTCTTACTTAACGCCAGCAACGAGTTCCTGCATGAAATTAACCCAGCTCAGCCCGCACATCTGACATTTTTCTTCCTATGGTCCGGCTCCGTCGAAACACCACGTTTCGTGGGCCTACCGTTCGATGACCTCGATGACAACTTATCTGAACCTTACCACACTAACGGGGTTTAGATAACCGTTACAACAACAACAACAATATCTCGACCATGCAGGGAGAATGCAGACACTTACATATGGTTCTTGTTAGATAAGCGTGAAACGACTTTTCAGCTGTGTTTGAAGTTATTTAAGCAAAATCCGATGGAAGGTCTGAATGGTTCCACTGATGCATATATATATCAGAGACCAAAGAACATTCGAAGCAGTGAACAGCGCGAAAAGTGATGGTCACCGATTCTGGGATTCACAATATGTTATCTGTATTGATTATCTGAATAAAAACAACACTATCACAGAGCTACAAATTTTGATATTTTGACCAATTCTAAGCTGAATTAATGAAAAAATCGGATTCATTCGGCGAGAAAAGGAGCTTTTTCGTTATGATACCTCAACGACTTATACCATAATTGGTTGAATTGGTGGGCCCCGAACAGCTGCCCAATCTCTGTTTTCTTTGTTTTGAAAAAACTCGCTCGAATATTTCTTCCTCGAAGGCCTAGCATATTTGGCAAAAATCTAGAAGACGTACTTTTCATATGGGTTAAAAATGGAATATTGCTGTACAAAGTTCACAGAACTAAAAGAGGAATAAATTGAATTTTTTTAATATTTTTTATTTGTTGGTTATATATTTATCGGACCCTTGAAATTAAGATATGTTAAAAATTAAAAAAAATTAAAATCAAACCTCAGTAATTTATATACATTTACTTACTTAAGAATTACAATAATTATTGCTTTTAGAAAAATATATATGCGTGTATGTATGTGAGTATGGGTTTATAAATTTTCTTGAGTGTGTAGTTGCATACATATATTGGTTTATCTGACGACTAAGTACAATAGTCAATATCTTAGTGGTGCTGCCTTACCTGAATGCATTCGTGATCCCCAGAGTGGGTGGAAATCTTAAGTAAAATATTCGCAAATCCGCTGCAAAGCAAGTGTAAAAACTTACTTTTAAATTAATTTCGATTATTATTAATGCACTGGCATGGCGCAGGCGCACTTTGAGTGCACACATGCGTTGGGTAACTAAGTAAGCGCTTTCTAACTAAAGTCGGCGTTCAACTTAATACCACTCAACCTTTGAGAACTTATACTAAGGTACGCGTATCATTGATTTTTATTAAAATAATAAACATCCACAATGAGTTAATAATCATAATTAAATGCACATCACTTCCTTATCATTTCCGTTATATAATCTGCTTACTTAGGTATATTTTTTCCAGCGTCTTTCATCAGTTTTGGTGATTTTTAATTTAAATTTATATTATGTTTAGTAGTTTGTGTTTTTATAGGTTACCTTTCTTCGTTTTTTCATTGTATTTACATCATAATTGGTTACATCTAACTAACTAATGTGATATAGTGGACGCAGTCATGGTTGCTCTCGTCGATGCTTGGCTCTGTTGCCAAATCGAAACAGTTGTTGTTGGCTTCGCTGGTTCCATTTGCCGTCTCTTGGTGATTTTCTGTGGTTTGCTGGTTGCAAATATATCGCAGGCAGATCATAAAGAGAGCAGCATGCTGCTAAACATTAAACATATCACGAACAAAATGAGGATAACTTTACTAGCACAAATGTGTTGATGAATGCCTGGAAAGAGATGAGAGTAAAAATACACATTTTATAGACTTAACGAACTAATCCAATTTTTAAAATTTTCCAATTTAAAAATATAAACATTTCTTCTGTGAGATCAATAAGGTATGTAAATATTTGAACGAAACCTGAGAAGTTTCTCCATATAAAAACAATATAATATATATATATATATATATATGTACATGGTAATGCTTGGAAAAATATACATAGAAATATGTAGGTTGGCTTTTATATTTCGATATTCGAAAAAAAAATGTAATCAGCGAAACTCGTTTTATTGTTCTTCAAAACATTCAAAACATTCAAAACATATTCAAATAAAATCAGCTGTACGTAAATTAAAAAAAAGCGTTTAAATGCGAGAAAGAATTCAACACTTAAATATACAAGTATATAAAGAAGCTGTGTCCAAATTCAAGCAAGCAAAATCTCCTTTGGAAAGCCCAAATGTCCATGAAGCCACTTGTCAACTCCAACATGTCTATGCGAGACTTGGGTGGAGTTGGATAAAATTGCCACAAAAATGCTAATTGAGTCACAAACTATTGCTGTAGAGGTAATTTAAGACAGCTGTCGTCATATAAACGAATCAGTCTACTACACTGACTTTCTAAAATATTTGAAAAAGTAGTACTATCAAAGATGTCTTCTTTCCTCCACGAAAATAATATAATACCAACGCACCAATTCGGGTTTGAAAAACATAGCACGATAGAGCAAGTAAATGGAATTACTAACGAGATAAGAAAAGCATTTTAATACAGGTACTGTTCAGCATTATTTCTAGACGTGGCTCAAGCGTTTGATAAGGTGTGGAATGAAGGCCTTTCATATACGATTAAAAAAAGTCTTCCTTTAGAATTGTATAAAACATTGGAGTCTTATTTAACAAGAAAAAACGTTAATATACCCTTTAAAGGTGCATTTCTTTTAGTATAGTATTTAGTATATGTTATAGTAATCCGATCTGAACAATTTTTCCGGATATTATATTATTACCTTAAGCAGTAATGCATGTCCAATTTCGTGAAGATATCACGTCAGCTGTGAAAGTTTTCCATACAAGAACTTGATTCCGATCGTTCAGTTTGTATGGCAACTATATGCTATAGTAAGCCGATCTGAACAATTTCTTCGTATATTACATTATTATCTTAGAGAATAACCTGTGCCAAATTTCGGGAAGATACCCCGTCAAATGTGAAAGCTTTCCATACAAGAACTTGTTTCCGATCGTTCCGTTTGTATGGCAGCTATACGTTATAGTGATCCGATATCGGCAGTTCCGACAAATGAGCAGCTTCTTGAAGAGAAAATGACGTTTGCAAAATTTCAACAGACAGACAGACGGACAGACAGACAAACGGACATGGCTAAATCGACTCAGCTCAGTGTTCTGATCATTTATGTATTTATATCATAGGGTCTCCGTTGCTTCCTTCTGGGTGTTACAAACTTCGTGGCAAATTCAATATACCCTGTTCAGGGTACAAAAAAAGAGACAATTTGTGGTTAAAGTAGGAGATTTTATCTCTGATGAATGACAGATAAAGGCTGGTGTACCACAGGGCAGTGTTTTAGACCCAACTCTATATACAGCAGATTTTCCAACAGCTAATAAAGTATTGCCCTCAACTTTTGCGGGTGAGACAGCTTTAGTGAGCAGCAACAAATGCCACATAATAGCATTAAGAATATTAGCTGAAACTTAAGTTCTGTCGAAGAATGGCTAGCCAATTGGCGTGTAAATATGAATGGACAAAAGGGAAAGCATGTCACATTCTGGCTAAGATGTGCCCGGCATTAAAAATGAACAATATTTTAGTACCCAGAGAAAATAACTTGCATGAAGATAAGAGTTGCAAATTTATATTGGCTTTTAATTAAAACTCTAAACTTGGCCTAGACAACAGAGAGCTTTTATACAGTGACCGATTTAGATGTATGACATTTAATGCTTAGAACAATCACGCCTTTGCCTTAGTAGATGCGTAATGATCCATAAAGATCTTGGTATACCTATGGTAAGAAAAGAAGTAGAGGACAACAGAATGAAACAATACATTGGTACATTCCTGTGATCAAACATGCCTAAAAAGAAGAGATATGCCTGCCTACTAAGGAGCTATTTTTCCACTCTGATTGAGAAATGTCCAGAAGATGCCTCTTCTTCTTCAGGTGGCGAAAACCCTTGACCTTTAGTTTTTTTACGAACGGAAATAAAAAGGAGTCATTCTTTACCAAGTCAGAACTATACAAATAGTGACTCATAAATCTCATGTTTTGAGTGCTAAAAATGCAATTGTTTCAGTCGATGTGGGAAAGCTAGCATTGTCGTGGTGGAGAGTGAACCGTCTTCGGTGGTCGGTTTTCCTGCTTTCTTGAAATGCAACTGACCAACAAATGATTGTATACTACTCAGAATACACTGTTCTGCGTTGTTTCAGTGGTATGGTTGCGAAGTATCCAGTTTTTCATAATAAATAGGCAACCATTTGCTTGGAAGTGCTTCGTGCATGAACAACTTTAGCTGGATTCGCTTATCTTGAAACACCTAAACAGTCGATTGCAGCTACCTTTGGAATCGTGCGCGTAAATCTACGAATTTTCATCCGTAGCACTGTTATAGACGTGTTACGAAGCTCGGCTATTATCTTTTTTTAACATTTCTCTCAACCAATCGACAAGAACCTTGAGAGATTGCCAAATAGTGTGGCATCCAACATGAACAATATTTTCTACAACTGATTTTGGAACACCTTCCTGAAATTCGTGCTAGAGGGATCTACCACCTCGATGGAATTCACCATACGATCGATAACCACTGGTCCTTGATGGAGCTTCATCGTCAAAAGTTGAGTTAAATTCAACGGTGCATTGTTGCTGAAATAATCCACGTCGTAAGTTGTAAAAAATAATCGCTCGAAAATGTTCGAGATTCAATTCCATATTTTGGTGGAGAAAAATATTTTAAGTTACTGTAAACAATGCAAATAGTGCTCGTATATAAAAACGTGCTGAGTATGCATACCCTCAAAAATGTCAAACCTTGTGACTAATGGGAGAAATCGGAGAAAAACTATTTAAAATGCAATAACTTGGTAAATCAATAGATTAGCGTCATCAAATTTTACAGATAGTGTAAATAATGGCACTTACAAGTTTCAATGGAAGTGACGTGATCTTTGGACAATGTACATGGCACTGTCAAACTTTAAGTGTAATCATATACTTCAGGAAATACTAACCGATTTCTACACAAAAATGGTACGTAATTTTATCCATATTATCCAGAAATTCGTATATCACTCTGTAAGTGTTGTTTAGCGAAATCGGATAAAAACCATGCCTACATCACAAACATATTATCTTCGAAAACCATCTATTTCTTTAATTTTTTCGTTTACAAATAGCGAGCTTATGACGTTATGGAAAGAATACTTGACCCAAACACTCGTTGTGTCCTAAAATGTGCCATCTAACTTCTTAAATTGTTGAGATTAGGCAATAATATTTTAAATCCGCAAATACCGAATATATGGACCCCAGTTATTAGTGAGTCCTTATGTCAAAAATGGGTAAAATCAGGGCAATAATTCCCCTAACTCATTTACCAAATATAAAGACTTTCAATTTTGTCCTTGACTTTGTTGGTCACGATGTCAAGGTAGCTTCAAAAAACTCAGCTATATATTTTTCTGGTAATGATATGTCGTAATGCCAAAAATGGTAAACATCAGGTCGATGCTACCCGTAGCCCCGATACACCGCCATAGTATCGAACTCATACAATAATGTAAACACACATAAGCCGTTAAAATCCTGAAACATTTGTACGAATATGTTGTCGCTGTCACATTATATTTCCCTTCCGTTATGCCACTTTAACAAAAGCCACTCTTAGTATACTCGCATTTAGATACTTACCGGGCGCAGCACCACTCGCTCCACTGCCGGCATGTATCAGCATCTGATTGTTCAAATTGTCGTAGTGTGTGATTGCCGCAGTCAATGAAGTTTCACGCTTCAGTTCCGGGAAATTTTCAATTTCCGCCACGCACTTCAATTCCAGATTTTTTCCAGCATGATAGAAGCGTGGTCCGCTCAAATAAAAGCGCACCTGAAGCTTTTGGCGTCGCAGGACATAATCGTGCGCCGGAATGCTGGTGTCAATGCTGGGTTGCAGTTCGCCCAGCGAAGCCTGTACGGTGCGACAAGGAGCGAGAACAATAAGAAATAAAATAGAAATATCAATTTGTGACATCGCCTTGATACAATTCGTTAATATGAGGTGGAAATAGTAATAGGAAAGTATGGTATTTTTTGGCGCGAAATAATAGAAAATGCAAACATCAAATCTCCGATGTAGTTCCGTTAAATATTAATATTTTACAAGGTATGTCTTAAATGCGCACACATTTGACGGCAACCCTACTCACCTGTTCGGCGTTGATGAACCATGTCAGTCGCGTGGGCAAGCTTGAATAGTCCGAGGTGCAGGTGGCGCTCAACAGTTCCTCCATGCGGTACATTGAATTGAAGCTGTCGATCAGCGGGTCACTCTGAGGCAGCGCTGCGAGTGCGAAAAAGGCGAGAAGGTTACAAAAATTGAAAGTGGCATTGCGTTGAATAATAGTTCGTGCACAAGTGGATATCGCACTAGTGCAACTAAGGTTTCTAAAAAAAAACAGTATCGCTAACAACACGCTGTTGCGTGATTTTTCGTGCTGATTTTGCTACTTATTTCCAATCGTTAGTTGTCGATACAATTTCTCTGAACTTATGTGTCTGTGCTTGGTTTGAGTGGCGTTGGGAGCAGGATACGCGTATGGATTCTTACCTGCTACGGTCATGTTGTCTCCTTTTGCAGCCAACTTGAAGTGTGGCGCATCGCCAGATACCTCGCATTCGTATGTGCCCGTTGATTTAGCGCCGACTAAACTTAAATCCACCCGACACGTCGATTCGTTGCAGAAGTACTTGCCATCTTGCACTTGAACGCCAGCGACGGGAAATTTCATATACACCGGATGCATCATTGGCGAGTATCTGAAAGTTCAAATAAAGAATTTTTGTACACCCGCAATAGTTCAGTGATTAAAGTTTTTCACACATGAAATGGGTGATTGTGATACTGGAATTCAGTTAAAGTAGACTTTTATTAGCCTTTAATATGTCGTATCGTATTGACCCAAGTAAAACGGAGAATGACCAGCCATACTTATATTATAATTGAATAAAATCTGAGATAGATGGAGTTTTAAAGAAAAAAGACTATGTGTAGCCATAACCTTCTTATTTCTTCAAAGAAAACAAACCAACCTTAAATTTTCTGGCGTTAAGTGGAATTCGTGGAGCATCAGAGTTGGTCAGGTTTGTATACCCTTTATGTACTGTATTCAGTGAGATAATTCAGCCAAGCTGACCAAGCAAATTTGGGGGTATAAACGCTCAATTCTCTTAGGATATATTCAACCAGGATTACGAAAATAATTATATAAGATATATGGGGACCAAGAGATCCTTTTTGTCATGTAGAGAGAGATCATGTACTGAGGCCCTTTATTTTGCATCGCTCGGCCTTTATCCTGAATCATGATCCTATTTCGAACCATAAAGGTTTGATTTAATATATATAAAAGTCACTATTTGTGTTAATTTTTATTGGGATATCTTCATAAATGATTCATCTTTTGTAGATAGAAAATATCTGGTATATCTAAAATGGAAAATGCCATCCGCGACAGCAAGGCTATCGTCTAAACAAGGGTATGTGCCACTTGCAGAACACTGAACACTCCCAATCTAAAGAACGGTCGCCAAATTTCTCATTGAGAGCCTTATACCCAGGCACCTGAGTCCAGGTCCCGCTTTTAATTGGGCCAATAAGCTTTTCTATGGTGGTGCGTTTCCGTTGTCACGGCACACATTTAAAGAATTTGTGTTCAATCCCAAATTATGTCGCGTTGTGGTATAGGTATGATGGTTCTTCGACTTTTCTGGTTCCATGCAAGTATTTTTTAAATATCCCTGACCGAATAGGATCTGAGTTGCATAGAATTCGACTTCTTAATAATTTAAGATCTCTTATAAGTTTGGTCGTCTAACTGCCTCGACACCCATCCTCTCATCTTCGTTGACTTTCTAATATCGTATATTTCCATGTTTTTTTAATCGCTCTTTTTCTATTTTAAAATACTTACTTTAACTCTCACAGCCTTTTTTTCGTATGCTGAAATGTCAATTAGGGCAAAACCGCTTACAAATAATAATTCATCGCATGATACTGTTTGGTAATCTGACACAACTTTCAGGGCTGCGGTTTTCCGATTTCAGCACATCTGATCAAATCCTTGATTTGTGTAATGAAATCTGATGGTTGTCGATATTAGAAGCTTTATATTTTCTTGTCTGCCCCTCTGATGTTGGTTGTTAGACAGCTAAGTTGGCAGGTGATTTTTGTTGCCTTTCCTGTGGCGTGCACTCATGGAAAGTTAATCTGTAGTTGTTTGCTTACTTTCTTTGAGAGGTATATGTTTATTTTAGTAACAGTAGCTTTGTTTGTTTTGTATATACATAGCTGGATGTACATATATTGAAGGATGGAGTCATGTGCAGAAGTTCACGCAAGTGAGGAAAGTTCTCCGATTGCCATTCACTTGGTAGTGGCCAGAAACGATTCTTTTACATATAGCTCAAGTAGCTCACGACTTCCGGTCTTTGACCAAGTATCCTCTGGGTAGCCTAAGAACATCCGTTTGAAGGTGAGCTAAAGTGAGAAGGCCAAACACCCCTACATAGGTTTGTGCGCTGGGTTTGGGACCCGCCACGTTAAAAATTCACCCCAATGAAAAGGACCAACAAGCCTCGGATGAGTGACCCCCCCTTTGATGACGAGCATGGCAAACAAATTAAGGCCTATGATTTGAGGGCATGCACCTGGAATGTCCTTAATTGGGAAGGTGCCGCTGCCCAGGTGCGAAGTTCTTCAACATATCGCTGATTTGCGCCCACGCTCCGACGGAAGAGAAGGACGATGTGACCAAAGATGTCTTTTATGAGTGCTTGGAGCGCACTTATGAGAGCTGCCCCCGCCACGATGTCAAAATCGTGCTTGGCGACTTTAACGCCAGGGTGGGCAAAGAAGGTATATTTGGCACTACGGTCGGTTAATTCAGCCTCCACGACGAAACATCCCGACTTCGCCGGGGCCCGAAATATGGTTATCTGTAGTACTAGATTCCAGCATAAAAAGATTCATCAAGCTACCTGGCTGTCTCCGGATCGAAAAACCACCAACCAGGTCGATCATGTTGTGATAGACGGAAGACGCGTCTCCAGTGTTTTAGATGTGCGTGCGCTCCGAGGTCCTTACATCGACTCGGACCACTAACTTGTTGCAGCCAAGATTCGCATCCGCCTCTGTGCGGCAAAAAAACGCACATCAACAAACACAAGGGAGGTTCGACGTCGAGAAGCTCCAAACACAACAGATAGCCAAACGATTTTCACACGACTCGCACTCCTGCTCTCTGAGAGCACTTGTCAACAACTCGGTATAAGGGAACTATGGGACGGCATTTCAAGGAGAAATCTCTTGTAGAACGCCAAAGGTGATTTAGTGACCGATACCCAGAGCATACTTAACTTATGGAGAGAACACTTCTCCAGACTGCTGAATGGCAGTGAAAATATTAAGCTAGGAGAAGGCGATCCCGATTCCCCAATCGATGACGATGGAGCAGACGTTCCATTGCCCGACCTTGAAGAAGGTCGAATAGCCATTACCCGTCTGAAGAACAACAAAGCAGCGGGGGCCGATGGATTACCGGCCGAGCTATTTAAACACGGTGGCGAAGAGCTGATAAGGATCATTCATCAGCTTCTTTGTAAAATATGGTCGGACGAAAGCATGCCCAACGATTGGAATTTAAGTGTGCTATGCCCAATCCATAAAAGGAGACAGCGTGCTCAAAGCCTCCTCAACATCGCGTAAAAGGTTCTATCGAGCATATTGTGTGAAAGATTAAAGCCCACCGTCAACAAACTGATTGGACCTTATCAGTGTGGCTTTAGACCTCGAAAATCAACAACCGACCAGATATTCACCATGCGCCAAATTTTGGAAAAGACCCGTGAAAAGAGAATCGACACACACCACCTCTTCGTCGATTTCAAAGCTGCTTTCGACTGCACGAAAAGGAGCTGCCTTCATTCCGCGATGTCTGAATTTGGTATTCCGCAAAAATAATACGGCTGTGTAAGCTGACTTTGAGCAACACGAAAAGCTCCGTCAGGATCGGGAAGGACCTCTTCGAGCCGTAATTCGAGCTCCAGAACTTAATCGAGCAGGTACAATGTTTTATAGGAATGTACAGCTGTTGGCGTATGCCGATGATATTGATATCATCGGCCTCAACACCCGCGCCGTTAGTTCTGCTTTCTCTAGGCTGGACAAGGAAGCACAGAAAATGGGTCTGGTAGTGAACGAGGGCAAAACGAAATATCTCCTGTCATCAAACAAACAGTCGTCGCACTCGCGACTTGGCTCTCACGTCACTGTTGACAGTCATAACTTTGAAGTTGTAGATAATTTCGTCTATTTAGGAACCAGCATTAACACCACCAATAATGTCAGCCTGGAAATCCAACGCAGGATTGCTCTTGCCAACAGGTGCTACTTCGGACTGAGTAGGCAATTGAAAAGTAAAGTCCTCTCTCGACGAACAAAAGCTAAACTCTATAAGTCGCTCATAATTCCCGTCCTGCTATATGGTGCAGAGGCTTGGGCGATGACAGCAACCGATGAGTCGACGTTACGAGTTTTCGAGAGAAAAATTCTGCGAAAGATTTATGCGTTGGCCCACGGCGAATATCGCATCCGATGGAACGATGAGCTGTACGAGATATATGACGACATTGACATAGTTCAGCGAATTAATAGACAGCGGCTACGCTGGCTAGGTCATGTTGTCCGGATGGATGAAAACACTCCAGCTCTGAAAGTATTCGACGCAGTACCCGCCGGGGGAAGCAGAGGAAGAGGAAGACCTCCACTCCGTTGGAAGGACCAAGGAGAAGGACCTGGCTTCGCTTGCAATATCCAATTGGCGCCACGCAGCGAAAAGAAGAAACGACTGGCGCGCTGTTGTTAACTCGGCTATAATCGCGTAAGCGGTGTCTAGCTGAGCAAAATATATACTTCCTCACCATATTTGCGATGGAGTTTGAAAATCGAAATGTAATAATAACCCACATACACAGACGGAGCACACAAATTAAAATGCTGGTTCCACGCCGTCTCAGTTCCCTTCTAATAATTCAATAAACTCATAACTCGGTAGGTACACATATCTACATACGTTTAGTATGCGTTTGCTCAAATGTTCGTATTCGTTAGAGACCAGTGTCTATTATAAGTCTACCATGTCCATACGAGTATTTCATATCGGTATAGATACATACAAGTATGTATGTACATATGCAGGTACAGACAGTGGCATGTTTACTACACACTGAAATACATTATAATGGACAGGTCTTGTATCATTCACATCACATCAATTTACATACATATATAACATATTTTGCAATGGACATATGTTTGTGCTTTCAAATTTAGTTTCTCAAATTGCTAATGAGAAATGTCTGACCCAATGGTTGCATTGGTCTGCTTTAGATACATCGGAGGTAACTGCAAATAGCAAGCGTTCCGATAGCATTTCATAGTAACGAAGTAAGTCATATGCACACCGTAGCAATGATGTGGTACAGGTATAAAATAATTTGAAAGTAGATTTTGTCGGAAAGTGAAAACGTAAAACATATTTTTAGCTTTCATTTAAAGTTAATTTGTAGTTTAAAAACCATCATTTGTTTTAGACGTGTTGACGTCCAATTTTAGAGTTGGTGTTTTGACGGCTTTACTTGATTTATATTCAGTTTGATTTGACATTTTATAATTAACAGCCAAACGACCATTTTACGTTTCAAACGGTGGGTGAATGGGCCCAAAACGAGATGGTGACCGATCCTGATTTTCAAAAGAAAATTATGTTCAGCGATGAAACGCACATTTATCGTACTCATTGTAAGCTAATAAATATAATTGTCGCATTTGGAGAAATGATAAGCCGCAAGCCATTCTTGAGACGTCGTTATATCCTCAAAAAGAGCGCCTGAAATTTCATTTGTCATTAGCAAAAGAGCAAAAATTTAAAAATCGAATATGAGCGGAGACGACAGCAAGAGGTTAAAAATTTTGGGTGGCAATTCACAGACTCATAGACGAACCTCGAAATTTCCACATATCAAATCATCAGTAGGTGATACCATGTGCGCGGAAACAGCGCATACTGGCATCTTCCGTAGCCAAGGGATGTTTAAAGATAGTGAAACATTACGCCCTTTGCAAGGGACCGAATGAAATGGAGGATGCAACGATGGTGATACCGCCTTCGGGTGGGATTCCTACCCAGTAACACTGGGATGACCCGTCGTCAAATGCGAAGATAGAGGGAGTAGGGATTTACCCTCAATAAAGAGCGCGTTCTGAGAAGACATAGAGGTATTCATATTGTTTTACTCTAGGAAGCCTATATGGCTGGTTATAGTCCGATTTCACAACATTGAAATTCTAGAAATCGATTGGTTGGGTCACAAGATGTGTATAATACATACCAAATTTCGTTAAGATATCTCAATTTTTACTCAACTTATTACGTGTACGAACGTGCGGATGGACGGACCGATACACAGTCACCCGGATTTCATCTTTTCTCGTTATCCTGACCATTTATATATGTAACCCTATATCTATCTCGATTAGTTTTAGGTGATACGTACAACCTTTAGGTGAATAAAACTATTATAGTCTGTAGCAACAGGTTGCAATAGTATAAAAAGATACTTCACTTTTTAGTCGCTTCTTTTGACTTTAACCCCTACTTGATTAAGTCATATGATGAGCAAAACACAAGATCATATCATTCTCGAGCTCCGTCGAAAAACTCGAGGGTTTCTTAAATAATAAACTGAGCTGAAGGGGAGATACTGAAAACAGGGCTTTTGAAGTTTTTTAATTCGGAGCTTCTAACCAAAATTGGGTATCGGAGCCAAAATGCCAATTTAAGTGTACCAACATTTTCCACCGAATACAACTCCAAACGAATTATAATGCTTTTACTCAATCGATTCAAAGTTCTAGCCCATTGGAGCCAATGTAAGCGTTATTACGGGCATGTTATAATACTTAATCTTGTGACCCGAAAAAATATATCGACAACTAAAATAATGAGAAGTTAACTTCAAACTAAATGACTGGAGATCTGTCTATCCGCAGCGCCAAAACCAAGTTTCATTGCGTAAGACTACTTGTGTGTAAACAGGCATTACTGAGACTTTCAGTACAAAACTCGGTGAACATCGACTGGGTACACAGTCATATTAGAATAGCTAATGAATAAGCAGGCCACTTGATCCCGCTCGAAGGCAGTTCGCAATGCAGTTCCCTCAAGCTGCCATGGACTATTCAGTCAGTTGCTTGAAGCAATGGACTTAGTGATAATGGCGGACCGACCACAAAGCTTTGAATTTTATCTATGGGAGGTAACAGGAACTCTGCGCCATATATTATATTTGGAATATATGGTGCAATGAAACATGTCAAATTCAGTTCTACAACAAATGACGGCAATAAGAAACTACAATCCACGGTCCCATTCAATCGGTTTGGTGGGGTTCCGTGAGGAGATGTGCTTATCCGTTGACGAATAAATTCATAACGTGAAATGTAAAAACCTATTACGATGGTAATTGAAGATATTAATTCCACTGAGCCAGTTTGCAGGAATTTGGAACTGATTATTTTTGCTACAATTCGCGAGTCAAAGCAATTGTGTGTTAGTTTGCAAAATAGAAATTACCGCATGTTATAGAATATAGAAAAATTTTAAAATGACGAACGAATTTTAGTGCATAGGTTGTAGATCGCAGATAGTGTTGCAGCTGCCCACCAATATGATAACTGCATTGCTACCATTTTGTCCTTGTGTGCGTGCATTTCCAATTGATTTACGCACTAGCAGGTGGTATAGTAAGCTTATAAATATGTAGGTATGTATATGCACTTGTATCAGCACATCTGTAAAGGAGTTTACACAATTTAACAGATTACTGTCAAGTTTGTTTACGTATACGTCATAGTTGGCAGCTGAGAAAATTTAAATGCTGCAACAATTTTTTGCCATTTTGTGTATATTTCCAACATTTACATATCACAATCGCTTACCTGAAAAATTCCTGCTTATCCTTGTACCATTTTACGGAATTCAACGTATGTCCGCTCATATCATAACTGCAGGATAACGTGACATTATCGCGAAAATCAACAATTTCCGGAACATTGATGTCAGTAACAAAGAGGCAGGAAATTCGATGAAAATCTGAAAGATAATATGTAAATATAAATGCACAGTGAAATGAAATAAAGAAATTTACATTTTAAGCCTGAGCATGTGTATGTGAAAATATACAAATAATATGTATGATATATGTATATGTGTGTGCTATACAAGGTATATAACTGTTTCTGGTGTTGTAAAAATTTTAAGACAATTGGATAACTACAATCGATGTTATCGATCAAAAAGTGACAGCAGCTTTTGGTCATCGGTCGTAAAATGCAAAGAGCAAATATTAAATTTTGTTTTAAACTTGGGAAAACGTTTACTGAAACATTTCAAATGATGAAAAAAGTTTATGGTGGTGATCAGTGTCGTGAGGACCTCTGTGACGATCAGAAGTCGGTCGTCTTCAGAAGTCAAAAATAAAGACAATGCTGATTTGTTTTTACGATTCCGAGGGTATTGTACACCGAGAGTTCGTCCCACTTGGCCAAACGATTAATGCTGTGTTTTACCTTGGTGTTATGAAGCGTCTTTTGTTACGCATTCGTCGTGCTCGACCACAATACCGTGAGGCAGGGTCCTGGCGCCTGTTGCACGAAAATGCGCCGTGTCATCGGTCGACGCTTGTCACTGATTTTTTGACAAAAAACTCCATATTAACCATTAATCACTCACCTGATCTGGCACCCTGTGATTTTTACCTATTTGGAAAACTTCATTTGCCCATGAAAGGACACTGGTTTCAACATCCTAGAAAAGCTATCCAAAAGGCGACGACCGATATTCTCAAGAGCATTCCGAAAAATGACCTTAAACACTCATTTGAAATGCTAATTGACCGGGCTAAATGCTGTATCCAAGCACAAGGAAACTACTTTGAATAAAAAATAAAACTTTTGAAAAATATTAATTTTTTGTTGTTTTTTTAACAGTACTGTTTATTTTGCGACAGACCTTGTATGTACGTAAGTTAGAACACTTATTATACCTAAATAAACGCATAAGTACCTACCTACCTAGTTGAGCAATGCATTACAGAATTGTTAAATTTCTGTTTTTTCTATTGAAACAATTCAATACTCAATACGAGTAAGTAAGTAACATAAATCATATACTTTTTACAATTTTGCAAAGTCCAAATAAAACAGAAGCAAGTATTTTTAATTTTGATTCAGAATATTCAAAAATTCAAAAATACAATGCATCTTCCAATCACTAAAATTTTATAGGCACTTTCCGGGATGGCCTTCAGCTCTCACGTCTTCAATTAACTCAAAACGGTTTCCACGGAGCAGTTATTTGAGTTACAAGAATAGCCAGAAGACACATAGAGCTAAATCAGCTGAATACGGTGCTTGCTCAATGATATGTTTTTGTGGAGTGTAGAGTTCGAAAATCTTTGTATTAGGTATACGGAGGCTGAGGGAAATATTGGCCCGATTCGATAAATTTTTGACGTACAGACATACCATTGTCAAAGAAGGACTAGTCCTGAATTTCAATTACATATCTCACACATTGACCGATATTTTCCAAAAGTCAACTATTGATACTGGGGTCCACATATTGGTTACCTATGGTCTCGAACAGTTTTGGTTGGACTTAGACAATTTTTTTTCAAAAGGTGGCATACTTTAAAATAATTATTACTGCAAAATTTTATTCGATTATATTAATTGATTCTTGATTTGTGTACTGGAAAGTGAAAGAATCAAATGGAATTTTAAATTGTGCTATATGAGAAGTAGACGTAGTTATTTCGTCTATTTTCCCTCTGTTACATAGGAATGTTCTGAAAATGACACCAACTAAATTTAGTCGAAATCGGTTGGTCGGGTCCCGAGATATGGGATTTCACCAAAAAGTGGGCGGTGCCATGGCCATTGTCCAATTTTCACACCGGCATTCATAAAGCCTTCTTGCCATCTTGGATGTAAAATTTAATGTGTTTGGCGTAATGATTTTTGGATTTAGTGCGCTTTTAGTAATTTTGAACTGTACCGTTATATGGGGAGTGAGCGGGGTTATCCTTCGACTTCATCCCTTTTCAGTCAGCAAATTTGATTGTTATAGCTTAAGTGGCTTAGGAGATATGTGCATTAAACTTATTAGAGGGCGTGGCGTGGACCTTACTGCTTCGATCTTCTACGCCATATTACAGCTTTATATCTAAATTTAGTGTTAAGTTATGGCACTTTATGTGTTTTCGGTTAATTGCGATTTGTAGGCGTGGTAGTTGTCCGATTACTCCTATCTATGAATTTGGTGTCTTGGTTTGTATTATGGAACCTACGTACCAAATTTCATCAAATTGAGATATTTTTACTCAAGTTACAGCTTGTACGGACTGACTGATGGATGGAGAGGTAGATTTCAATTTTTTCGGCATTCTGATCACTTATACATACATATATATCACTACATCTATCTCGATTAGTTTTAGGTGATACGTACAACCCGTAGGTAGGTCTGTAGCAACTGGTTCACCAAAGCTATAATACCTTTCACAGGCACATTTCTTATGAAACAAAATATCTTTATTTTGATGAAAGTTTAGTTTGTATGGTTGCTTTAAGCTACAGTGATCCAATCTGGGCAATTTCATCGGAGATTATACCGTTGTTGTCCATACAAGGAGTGGTTATTGATCGTTCTGTTTGTATGACTTTATCTGCTATGGTAGTCCATTCTAAGCATCTCCGGATATTGTACCATTACTATGAACAATAATGCCCAACTTTGTGAAGATATTTCGTCAAATGAAAAAGATTTCAATAGAAGGACATGGATTTTGATCGATCAGTTTGTATGGCGGCAGCTCTTCGATGAGAAAAGAACGATACATAAAATATCGAGAGACTAGTTCGAGTATATGCTGATCATTTATATATATAATATATTATTAAAGTCTCCGCGTTTCCTTATTACAAATTTCCTATCAAACTTAATACATATACCATGTTCAGGGTATAAAAACTCAATATTATCCAGCATTTATTTTGTCACGCACTGTAATACGAGTATAAAAGCAACGGCTTATATTGAGCACCGAAATGCTTAAATTGGTGTACGCACATACACACTCACACATGTAAGTGTGATATTTGTTTCGATAACTTTAAAGTGAAATGTGAAAACGCCATGCATGGGTCTACGTGCATAAAATTATAAATATGTGTACATACATATGTACACTCAAACCCGTTGTGTATTTGCTGAAGGACTTGTAGGCGTTGTAAAGTTGTGCAAAAGCAAATAACTGTCGTAAAATCAATTTGCATTTTTTACATGGCATAAATAAAGCGCACTTTATAGGCCAACGTGTGGCCGTGTTGAATTCACAGCATACATTTCATTTTACTTTCGGGAAAGTTTTTGGTTTTGGGTAAATTACGGTAGAAAATATTTTAAAGATGTTCAGTTCACTCAGTCACTTCTACATATAATTTATGTAAGAATATGTGGTGACTTTCCTTAGCACATTTAAATTGAAATGTATTTACCTTTATGAGTTTGACACAGTAGAACAATAATCAGGAATAGTAGGATGTAAGCTTCATTGTTTTGCAATTTAAGTAAAAAGGTGTAACATTGTTATATGGAAACCAATAACAGACTGCTGTTTATAAAAATCAAATAAGCCAGACTCTACCCAAGGCATGCGTAACACTGAAACTGAACCCAACTTTCACATTGAGTTTTGAGTTACTATTCGCATTTCAGCATTGATTACAAATATCGGGTGATTTTTTTGAGGTTAGGATTTTCATGCATTAGTATTTGACAGATCACGTGGGATTTCAGACATGGTGTCAAAGAGAAAGATGCTCAGTATGCTTTGACATTTCATCATGAATAGACTTACTAACGAGCAACGCTTGCAAATCATTGAATTTTATTACCAAAATCAGTGTTCGGTTCGAAATACTTTACGTCCGCTTTTTATCGACAAATTTTGTTCAGCGATGAGGCTCATTTCTGGTTGAATGGCTACGTAAATAAGCAAAATTGCCGCATTTGGGGTGAAGAGCAACCAGAAGCCGTTCAAGAACTGCCCATGCATCCCGAAAAATGCACTGTTTGGTGTGGTTTGTACGCTGGTGGAATCATTGGACCGTATTTTTTCAAAGATGCTGTTGGACGCAACGTTACGGTGAATGGCGATCGCTATCGTTCGACGCTAACAAACTTTTTGTTGCCAAAAATGGAAGAACTGAACTTGGTTGACATGTGGTTTCAACAAGATGGCGCTACATGCCACACAGCTCGCGATTCTATGGCCATTTTGAGGGAAAACTTCGGAGAACAATTCATCTCAAGAAATGGACCCGTAAGTTGGCCACCAAGATCATGCGATTTAACGCCTTTAGACTATTTTTTGTGGGGCTACGTCAAGTCTAAAGTCTACAGAAATAAGCCAGCAACTATTCCAGCTTTGGAAGACAACATTTCCGAAGAAATTCGGGCTATTCCGGCCGAAATGCTCGAAAAAGTTGCCCAAAATTGACTTTCCGAATGGACCACCTAAGACGCAGCCGCGGTCAACATTTAAATGAAATTATCTTCAAAAGTAAATGTCATGAACCAATCTAACGTTTCAAATAAAGAACCGATGAGATTTTGCAAATTTTATGCGTTTTTTTTTTTTTAAAAGTTATCAAGCTCTTAAAAAATCACCCGATATAAGTCTGCGAGATGTAGACTTGATGACCAATCTTTGTAAAGTTTTAGGATATTTGCTTCATTAATTTAAGCTACCTTAAGCAATGTCTAAGGTATACCACATTCGCTGAAAAGTTTATGGTCCTGTCAAATCAACAATTCAGCGTCTACTGGAAAAATTTTAATCCACAGACACAGTACAAAATGTTCGCGTGCCAGTGAGACAAAGAAGTGGCCGTAATGTCGAGAATATTGCTGCCGCTAGCACATTAATTGAGGAAGACCCAAATCAGTCTCTCACACGTCGTTCTCAAGTGTTCGGCATCTCTGTGACGTCGTTATGGCGAATTTTGCAAAAAGGACTTGGCTTTCATCCTTAGAAGAATTGATGTTCATGAATTGGAATGAACAGTTACAACTTGAAAATGATCCGGATTTTCATCGAAAAATAATCTGCGGCGATGGGGCTAGATAAGACAAGGTATATATGATATGACAAGATATCTGACCAATAAGGTAGCAATCCAAACTCTCTATGAATCACGATTGCATCCCGAAAAATTACGGTTTGGTCTGGTTTATGGGCGACGGCGTCATTTCTTCCGGGATGATAAAGACCGGCACTTTACTGTAAACGAGAATCGCTACCGCTGAATGATAACCGAATATTTTTGGTCCGAAATGGATGATATGGATTTGGACAATTCGTTTTAACAGGACGGCGCCACAAGCCACACAGCGAATGTCACAATCGATTTATTGAAAACCAAGTTGTATCTCACGAATTGGCCCAGCCAATTGGCCGCTTGAGTCAGAAATTTGTTCTGAGTATGTTAATCTTTGCGAGTGAAATTCACCTTTTGATCGATACAACCATAGCGCATAAAGGTTTTTTACACATGTTCAGTTGGCTTTTTCCTTTTAAATGCAATTGTTGTTAACTTAGTTTAGACAATTTAATTTTTTATGGGAACTCAACACATTTGCACGATGTTTTGCGGCCTTCCTCCTTTTGTTTGCTTTTGAACAGGATTCATTATATGTGGAGTTGCATTTACGACGAGAAAGAGACCAAACGCGAACCTACAAGTATTGTATTTTCGCTTGGTGTAATGAAAAAATTGTTGAGACACCTCTAATAAAGGCTTTCCAAGTATGAACTCTTAATTGTAACGGAAAGTTCTTCCGCCTTACGGTTTTCTACATTTTTCTTAATATCAGTTAGAACAAATTGTATTTCGCTTCCAAACTACTTGAAAAAGTATTCCATTTCAAAGATTTTATAGAAAATTGAATGTTCTAAAAAGTGGTGTCCAACACTTTTTTCGTAAACCTCAAAGTTTAAAAGCTAATAACGGGTAAAGTTTGATTATTCTAAAGAAAAAATATTTTTTTCTTATATTAGGTTGTCAAATATCTCACCTTATCTCACCGCCTTTTTGTCTTTTGAATTTCGCGGCTATGTATAAAACGCTACAGAGCTCGTATCTGGCAAATCCATTAGAGAAACGTTCCGTGAGATTAATGGTGTTTTGGTGGGATAGTACCCCATTACTTCAAACTGTGGAGGAATGGTTTCGACCATTCAGAGCGGGCAGGGGCGACGCAAGGATCCAGATCATGGATATGTTTATAAATATATATAAAATAAGGATATATTCATTTCTGATAAGGTATTACGGAGAAGTTTGACAACATAATAGCATAATTCATTATTTTATTCTCAAATAAGTATTGTACCTATTAGTATAATCATCATTTAATATGTTTCTATTAATATAAAATACATATATTGTTTGTTACTCAGGAAAAAACATCTTCTTAAGACATCGCAAAAAGAAATGGAGTTATATTTTTCACGATGTTTCAAACCATTTTAAAACATCGCGCAGAATTTCGTCTACTTTATTAGAAAAAGCAGCATCAAAGAATTCAAACGTTCATCCCCCATTGTTGTACGCAAATCGTTGATTTGAACGTTCAAAACGTGACAGCAGTCATTATGTAATGAACAATTTTGACCGAAGGAATGACGCTCAATTTGTACGATATATAGAAATGTCATCGAAAGAATTAACTCTTTACATGAACCAAAAAGAATTTGTGTTTCAGCACCAATCCAATCTAGATCTTCCCTGAAGAACTTAGGTTCCAATTGCACAACAAATTGTATAGATTCTATTGTAATATTACTTCTGTTAGCTGTAATCCTGAACATCTCTTGAATGGGTTTGAAGGTTGACATAGTTTCTTGCAAATTATCTTGAATACAATTTGTGAAATTTTCGAGGACAATCTATAAAATGTCGAATCAAAATTACAAGCCGTTGCTGGAATCGTCATATTTCTTCGGAACACGGCGTGTTCTGTGGTGTTTCGAAAAGTCATTTTCAGGATTGATCTGACACTTTTCAGCAAATGCAACTTCGCTAGCAATGCCTTAATTTGTGAATCGTCATTCATTTGTTGGAATGACGCTGATGTGCTTTCAATTAGCAATAATGCGTCAATGACGTTCAATTTCTCGGCTTCCAAACTTTCTGTCAAATTTTTTACTTTAAACATTACATTTTTACAAAAAAATAACAAGCTAATAAAATCAAAATCCAGAATTTCTTTCAGCAGACCAGAAGCTAACGTACGTGTATTGTTATCAAAATTTTCTGAATCTTTTTAAATGACTTCCAAAGCGTTAATAATACCTTCGAAAGAAATCCACACAGCTTTTACTGTTTCAGCCCGAGCAGTCCATCGTGTTATTGACAGGTTTATCAGTTGCAATGCATTCTCAATATCATTTAATTCTTTTCGCAAACTAAGAAAACGTTTCGTACTTCCAGAAAAAAAAACGTACAGTGTTTCTAAAACGTTAAAGAATCCTTTAATCAAAACACTTGCATTGCATGATGTTTCAACAAATATGTTGATCCGATGAGCATGACATGGTATATAAGGGATAGTTTCCTCACATTTTTCTGACAATTTTCGCTGGGTTCCTTTATACTTGCCAGACATGTTTTTTGCAAAATCGTAGGACTGGAAAACAATTTTTTTGATCGAAATCCCCATTGAATTAAGAGCTTCTACAATTTTTTTAGGCAACTCTTCGCCCGATGTTTTTTATATACATATATACACTCAGTCCTTTTTTACGCGATTTTGGGTTCTGCCACTAATCGCGTAAAAAAAAAAAATAGTTAATGCTCCAATATTAACTGACGAATTGGTTCCGAATATAAAAAATATCGCGTATAACAAAATATACGCGCAAAAAAATATTCAAAAACAATACAATAAGTTTCAAATTTCAGACTTATGAAGAGAGCAGAAAATAGAAAATAGTTAGATTTATTGAAAAAACCGTTGAATGCTGTTTAATCACTGTCATTATCCGTAGTGGAAATTATTCTTAGCCACTTATTTTGATGGCCTGCACTGATATCGCTAGAATTTGTATCAGAATCAATAGTAAGAACTATGGATTGATGTTCTCATTGACTTAGCATCTCCGACCGAGTTTGCACCATAAATTCAGTTAATTTTGTTTGAATGCTTCTTTTTGGATCCAATAAATTCCGATGTAGTTCTTTATATCTTAACATGCAGAGACTCAATTCTTTTTGAAAAATTCGTGCACGTTCGGCATCAGTATCATTTTGCTACAAAATAATTCTCCAATTCCAAGTTTAAGACCAAGCAAAAAATGAAAAAAATCAATCGCGTTAAAGTGAGAAATTCGCGTAAAAAAAGGAATTTGCGCTGCAAAAATAACCGCGTTAAAGTGAAATAGCGTAAAAAGAGATCGCGTATAAAAAGGAATTCATTCTTCGAACTTAAAAAAAAATATATTCAACCACCGTTCTTCGAACATTGTAGTGTTTTAATAATCCTAGTGGAAATTACGAAAAGGTGTCTTTTTAAGCTTGCTTCCGCAATTATAGAGCTACATATTTATTGCGTTTTACTGAAGTTAGAATTTTCATAAATGCCGGCTAGTGAATTCGCAATGGATATGACGTAAAAATTAATGTGCAATAATATATTTTGATGAAAAACGGCCGAAAATGCCGACTCGTTCATAGATGGGGGGTGTCACGATCACTGTAGCACTTTTTATTAAGCATTGAAGAAAGAGCAAAAAAGCGGAAGGGAGTTATTCGGTAACCTAATATATTGTATAACGCAACGACAAAAAAAAAATATTATAAATCGTAAAACACCTAGTTTTTAAGGGAAAGGGTATGAAAATACCCTTACTTCGAGGTTCTGTTAAGGAATTTAATGACTTATAATTACCAGTTTTTATATAACTTTAACAAAGAAATTGTGGTTCATTCGCTTAAGGACTACATTGGTTTGCTGCAATATTAATACTCACAAGCTTTGAGATCCCATAAGGAAAGTCAGAAAATTTCAAATGCAACTATTCTCAAACTCTCAATCGATCTCCTGCCAAATAAATTCACCAACAAACTTGACTTTATTGTTTATAATAATATTGAAAAAAATCGTCTTTTTATTGAAAATACCATCTTTTTGGTAAAACTTTTGTTACCATAAAATGTTGTTGTTGCTTTCATCGAGGTTGCAAGTTATTTTCAGCTCACATGAAATACATTTGTTCGTGCCCGTGCGACCAAGAAAACGTGCTTCAAGTACACACACTATAGATATTTCAAAGTCTAATGTAAAATGTAAATACGAAACGATAAAGGAGAAAAATTTCCAACACAGAAAAAATTAAATAGAATATTCAACACCAACGTGAGCATGTTGTAATAAAATCAACAAAGGACAGAAATGCAAAGAAATTTTTTGAAAATTTCAAATTTATAAAATATATATTTACACACATACATATAGATATGCACTATGCATGGCAAATAAAAAACAAAAATAAAAGAAAGAAATAAATGAACTTTCAAAATAGTGTCAGTCCACATAGAAACGTACGCACATTTGCAGAGAGTAACAAAACGCTGCACAGAAACGTGAGCGTGACAGGAATATCAGCAAGTGATGAAATGCTTCGGATAAGCCAAACTTACACAGAGCCCACATATACACTGATAATGCAGTCAGTATGCACTAACACGCCGACATGACTTGTTACGGCAATAAATTGTTGCTATTTCGGATAGATGGAAGTGCATATATATTTTGGGTCACCGCATATTTATTTGCATAGATAAGGAAGATAATAAAGACGAAACGAGCAAACCCTACCACAAGTGCAGCACAAACACAAATACAAGCAAATGAATTGAATATGGTATAGAGTAGCAGGTGTTTGTGTGTTACTAAAAGAGCTTTTGCATATTTGTTTTGCGTATGTGTGGGGGTGTGTGTGCGTGTGAAAGTTAAACATATGTAGTTGTGCATAAATAATGCAATATAGTATTTCGCACAAATTCTGTCGTTTCAAATTGTAGCAGGTAGGAAAATTCGTGACTGAAGACTGTTACTGAGAGCTTGTGATAAACCGACAACACAGAGAGCATTGAAAGAGGCAATTTTTCTGTTTTTCTGTTTTTTTTTGTTTTAAAAGGTCGAAATGTGAAGACCTTACTCTAAAAGCTTATTTTATGTGTGGGTGACAAGGGCCAGCTGGTTGTAGCTCTTCACTGGGGGTGTTTTTTTTACGTGGCGGGTCCCAAACCCAGCGCACAACTCTTGTAGGGAATGTTTCGCCTTCTCACTTTAGCTCGCCTTCGAACGGACGTTCTTAGGCTACCCAGAGGATACTTGGTCAAAGACCGGAAGTAGTGAGCTGCTTGAGCCATGTGTAAAAGAATCGTTTCTGGCCACTCCCAAGTGAATGGCGATCAGAGAACTTTCCTCACTTGCGTGAACTTCTACAAATGACTCCAATCGATGACGATGGAGCAGACGTTCCATTACCCGACCATGAAGAAGTTCGAATAGAAATTGCCCGCCTGAAGAACAACAAAGCGGCAGGGGCCGACGGATTGCCGTCCGAGCTATTCAAACACGGCGGCGAAGAACTGATAAGTGCATGCAGCAGCTTCTTTGTAAAATATGGTCGGACGAAAGCATGCCCAACGATTGGAATTTAGCCTCTTCAACATCGCATATAAGGTTCTATCGAGCGTATTGTGTGAAAGATTAAAGCCCAGCGTCAACAAACTGATTGGACCTTATCAGTGTGGCTTTAGACCTGGCAAATCAACAACCGACCAGATATTCATCATGCGCCAAATCTTGGAAAAGACCCGTGAAAGGAGAATCGACACACACCACCTCTTCGTCGATTTCAAAGCTGCTTTCGACAGCACGAAAAGGAGCTGCCTTTATGCCGCGATGTCTGAATTTGGGATCCCCGCAAAACTAATACGGCTGTGTAAACTGACGTTGAGTAACACCAAAAGCTCCGTCAGGATCGGGAAGGACCTCTCCGAGCCGTTCGATACCAAACGAGGTTTCAAACAAGGCGATTCCCTATCGTGCGACTTTTTCAACCTGCTTTTGGAGAAAATAGTTCGAGCCGCAGAACTAAATAGAGAAGGTACCATCTTCTATAAGAGAGTACAGCTGTTGGCGTATGCCGATGATATTGATATCATCGGCCTCAACACCCGCGCCGTTAGTTCTGCTTTCTCCAGGCTGGACAAGGAAGCACCGAAAATGGGTCTGGCAGTGAACGAGGGCAAGACGAAATATATCCTGTCATCAAACAAACATTCGTCGCATTCGCGACTTGGCTCTCACGTCACTGTTGACAGTCATAACTTTGAAGTCGTATATAATTTCGTCTATCTTGGAACCAGCGTAAACACCACCAACAATGTCAGCCTAGAAATCCAACGCAGGATAACTCTTGCCAACAGGTGCTACTTCGGACTGAGTAGGCAATTGAGAAGCAAAGTCCTCTCTCGACAAACAAAAACCAAACTCTATAAGTCACTCATAATTCCCGTCCTGCTGTATGGTGCAGAGTCTTGGACGATGTCAACAACGGATGAGTCGACGTTACGAGTTTTCGAGAGAAAGGTTCTGCGAAAGATTTATGGTTCTTTGCGCATTGGCCACGGCGAATATCGCATTCGATGGAACGATGAGCTGTACGAGATATACGACGACATTGACATAGTTCAGCGAATTAAAAGACAGCGGCTACGCTGGCTAGGTCATGTTGTCCGGATGGACGAAAACACTCCAGCTCTGAAAATATTCGACGCAGTACCCGCCGGGGGAAGCAGAGGAAGAGGAAGACCTCCACTCCGTTGGAAGGACCAAGTGGAGAAGGACCTGGCTTCGCTTGGAATATCCAATTGGCGCCACGTAGCGAAAAGAAGAAACGACTGGCGCGCTGTTGTTAACTCGGCTATAATCGCTTAAGCGGTTTCTACGCCAATTAAGAAGAAGAAGAAGACAAGGGCCAGCTTTGGCTGGTTCCACTGCTTCACAGTTACTAGGAACATCAGTAGTAATATATATAATAGTAGACTGTTAGATTCATTAAGAGATCAAGGAATTCTTTTACTATATTTGATGATGCCCTATGAGGAAATCTAATTTACTAATCATAGAATGTCCCAATAAAAGACGACTGACAGGAAGATTTCTCTCAACCAAAGAGCCAGTTGCTGTTGGCAGTAGATGTGAAATAATGTTGAGAGTCTGGTGTGGAATTGTTCTAAAAGCTCCACTGAAGAATTTACCATCTTCTATTTGTATGCTCACCATGTGCATTATCCATATTTCTTCTTCATTATTGGCCTCCATATAAATATACCGTATGTCATAATAGGTCTTACAACTGCTGTCTAGAGCCAAATAGTTAGTATTTACACCTATCCGAACACCGTTAGATCTAACAACATTTTTCTCATCGTGAAGAGCTAGAGAAATGGGGATAACGCGCCTCCTTGGGGCATTCTTGTTTGGACAAATCTGCACATCGTTGAACTTGAATCAATTTCTTGTGACGTTCGGAGTTGACCGGATCTTTAAGCTTGCTGAGTATGGCCTTTAGGCTGAGAAAATCCGCCTTCTCTGTCTGGAAAGACTGCGAGTGCGTATTTTTTTACCTCCGTTTGTCAATATTTGCTACTATTGAGCTAAGTGCTGCTTCTGTCGTTACTACTCTAGAATACGCGAGTTGCCAAACTACCCGTTTTTTGGGATTAAAATGTTTCTTTTAATAATTCCGACATGGATACAAGAAAATACCTGGATATCTTATATTGATTTATTGTTGCGAATTAACACTTGCTCCAACCACCTCCAATCCGTGGATTCTATCCCTGAAGTAAGAATCCGGAAAGTCTGCAAAATACACTTCAACAGCCGTTATGACCTCATAATTTGACGTAAAATGCCTGCCACGCATAAATTTTTTGAGTTTGGGAAACAAATGGAAGTTGCTGAGAGCCAAATCTGGTAAATACGGTGGATGCTCCAACAATTTAAACTTTATTTCATGGATTTTAGCTATTGTCAAAATGATCTTGTGCCACGGTGTATTGTCCTGATGAAAAAGGATTTTTTATACCCTGACCAGGGTAAATTAAGTTAGCCCCGAAGTTTGTAACACACAGAAGGAAGCGTCGGAGACCCTGAAAAGTATATATGTATATACATAAATGATCAGTATGTTGAGCTGAGTCGATTTAGCCATGTCCGTCTGTCTGTCTATCCGTCTACATATATATGAACTAGTCCCTCAGTTTTTAAGATATCGTTTTGAAATTTTGCAAACGTCATTTTCTCTTCAAGAAGCTGGTCATTTGTCGGAACTGCCGATATCGGACCATTATAGCATATAGCTGCCATACAAACAGAATGGTCGGAATCAAATGCTTTCATGGGAAACTTTCTCATTTGACGATATATCTTCACGAATATATCGGAAGAAATTGTTTAGATCGGCTCACTATAGCTTATACTTGTAGCTGCCATACAAATCGAACGATCGAAATCAAGGGCTTATATGGAAAACATTCGCATTTGACGTGATATCTTCACAAAATTTGATATGGATTACTGCTTAAGGTAATAATATCATCTCCGAAAAAATTGTTCAAATCGGATTATTATAGCATATAGCTTCCACACAAACTGAAGACATAGTTACTAAAGAAAATGCACCTGTGAATGGTATATTAGCTTCGGTGCAGCCAAAGTTAACGTTTTTTCTTTTTTCTTCTGCAAACCGGGCCTTTTTCACGAATTTTTTCCTTCAACTGGTTTAACAGGTTGCAATAATATTCAGAATTATATTTTTTTTTACAAGTTTGCAAGTATTCCACAAACAAAATTCGTTTCGCATCCCAAAAGACTGAACATTCTTGTCTGATTTCCGAACGTGAACTTGTTTCGAAATCGAACAGGTTCACAACACTCTTTAGTCTCTTGTTTTGATTCGAGATTATATTCAAAGTGATGAGTCGATGCACAAAATACACTTTATGCTTTTTAAAGTGCTCCAAATGTTGCTGAGAAAATCGCATTCGAATATAATTTTGTTTCATTGTTAGCGAATGCGGCACCCATTGTACACACAGCTTTCTAAAACTCAAAATTTCACTTAAAATATGACTCACACTGCCTAATGAGATGTTTAAAGCCGTTACTAAATCTCTCTCATTCAATCAACGATCTTCCATGTCCAGATTCTGTATTTTAGCTATGATTTCTGGTGTTGATGCGCATTTTGGACGGTCTTTACGTGGATCGTCTTCGTCGTGGGAATTGAGAAAGCAATAATCCGACAGTTCTAGCAACTAATGGGAGACTTATATATGTATTATTATTCTACATAACCATAACTAAATATATTGCAGAGAAATGAAAATTTAATTTCAAAGCCATTCAAGTATACCGAAGTGCCTGAAAATACGCAAACTAAAAAACAACGAAGAAGTGACTTCTTGCTCGATTTTCTAAAGGGTGTTTCAAACCAAATTTGTTAGGCACATTTTTACACTTTAAATATGTCATACTCTGTGCAGAAAATTTAAAACTTTTTGTGCTCACAACCCAAGAATATTTTCCACTGACTATTGAACAGTTTCTGCACCAAATAATAATTGTTTTTTCTTTTGGTAATTTGAATAAGGACATTTATATGTATATATCTACAAGCAGCCATTTGTGTTTGTAATTTTCATGCCTTGGTCAACGTTGACGATGCAACATGCAGTTTTTTGACATACTTGTATGCTTGTTCTATTCTTGCCACAATAATCGTTGTTAGATTTCCTAAAATTTGTATGTGTTTGTTTGCAGACCATTGATGGAAAATTGAGATTTTAATACTTGATGGCAAAATGTGTGTCACATTTACACGTATCTACAGTAAACAAAATGTGGCATGCTTCGGTTTCTTTGTCACATATAAACTGTGGAAATTTAATTTCATTCGCAAGTAAAATTTTATGTCTAAATCTGGTTTCTAGAACACCAAATTTAGACACAAAATTTTAAATATTAAAATATTAAATATTTACATTTAGTACTAGAAATATATTTTTTTTTAATTTGTCGAATATATTTTAGTACTATAGGAGTTTCTTTTGTAGAATATACGTAAACTAATATATATAACTGATTATGTTTACAAATATTTTACAAAAAAAAATGTTATGAAATTTTAAAGTAGTGAATTCGTATGAAATATTTTGAAACGTAAGTGTTATTATCTCTACAATTAAGTGGAGCGACTATTAATATTTTTACGTCATATTATATTATGTTTTGTTATACAACAACTTATTAGGTATTATACGAAACCACAACTTTCGGCAAAGGTCAAAATTGCAAAATTCAGCACAAATATCGATTTGAAGTACAACAGTTTTTGAAAAAAATATACACGTCAATATATATTCGTATGTATACGTAAATCTACACAACTTTGGTAACATATGTATACTACTACGGTGTAGACTTTTATTTATCTTTTAAGACCCAGCAAGTCACAACTACCGAAACTGCAATCCGTTGAAAGGACACATACACTACATACACTCCATGGAAATTAATATTAATATGCCTATGATCACACGTACATACCAGTTTTAGTTATAAGTATGTTTCGTTTTGCCTTAAGAATTCCAAGAAACTTTAACAGAAATCCTCGGCACAGCTTCTCCGTAAAAAACAAATTTAAATCTGTGGTGGTGAAAATATGATTGATTTTAATAATTTTGAGACGAAAACTTGTCACACATGTGGCCAGACCGATTTTAAACGTTAGATTTGTACCAATAAAACGCAACAATAAAATACATACATATTTCACTTAACTTGGCAATTCATTTTACAATGTGGCAAATTCCACTTTTTGTTTGGGTGTTGAAAGTTCGTGTTGCAAAAGCGTCGTAAAAAACATAAAGTACATGTTCCGACCGATCATTGAAACAAATAACTCAGCTATGCTAAACGTTATGCTTTTCTATAATTTTGGCATAGCTTTTGCAGCTCTATGTTCCGCTTCCAACAGAGAAGATCTTTATCGTCAGCCGATCGATATAGACAACACTATTGGGCAAAACAGAACATAGTAAACATATTTAGGGTGTTCATAGTTCTTTATTATCTGATGTGTTAATTTTGCCATCTGTTAACTTCAAAACATTTTACCACGTGGTAACTTTGTTTGTTGTTATTTCCTATACAAGTTCGAAATAACAGTCTTATAGCATTGACAGACGGCAGCGTTAAACCAGATTAATTGCATTTTTCGGGATTAATTCAGGAGTTACCACAGCTAACTCCGTTGCTGAATCCAAAAATAACTCTCAAAATTTTAGGGAGTTTGTGAGATTTTCGTTGGCAACATTGTTAAAAATGGCCAATTTTCATCTATTGTGAATGAAATACAAGCAACCCTGACAGCTGTTTATTAAATTCTCAATATAATATCAATAAAACTTCTATGTTATGATGCAGTTTTAAAAATAATGTGTTGATATGCTTTTGTAATAAAAAATGGTTTGGTAAAAATTGGTCGGCTAACAACCGTAATGTTTATCTTCTATCAATTTTCATTGAAAATATTATAAAACGGACAATGAGCTGTTTATGAGAGTTTCAAACTCGCATAGCTGCCGTCTGTCACCTACAAATTTGGATCTGATTAAGTGCGCAGTTAATCCGGATTAACGCTGCCGTCTGTCAAGGCTATTAGGCTGATTCCTGCTAAACATGGCAACTTTGATCAGCTGACTAATCGCGTTTAGAAAAAATGGAAAGCAACACTGAAATACAGAAGGTAAACGCAATTCGCAATATTTTTAAATATATGTAAATATGAAAATATTCTGCCTATAATTGTTCTATTGCAGGTTGTACATAAGCGTGTTCGAAATGCTCCCTACAGGAAGTGGACCGACAACGAAAATGAAAGTTTAATCAACTTTTTGAGGGACAACAGGCCACTAGAGAAACCAACGGCCCAACATTATTATATAAGATTTTTGAACCGTGCGTTGCAAGGTAAATTGGTAATTGTGACACTACCAAAAGTAGGTTCTACACATCATACATTTTTAAATGTATATATCTTACAAATACACTTCATTTTTAGACGCGATCGTAAGGATGTGTCCCCGGTACGATGACTTAGAAGACATTTTTGGCTATAGGGAGCTCCCTTCAAACTGCCTTGTATTGGATACCGAGGACATTGCATGTCAGTACAGTTCACCAGAAGTTGCACGTCCTCTGATATAACCGTCGAGGAAATCGTGGCATTACCCGAGCCTCTGGTCACCCCTTCTACGTCAAAGGCTGTCTGAAAGGGTATATATTCGCGTACAGCCCTATCAGACGTTCTCGATGTACACTCCAGCTTATTGGATGCAAAAAAAGACAAAATCGAGAAGGAATTTAAGATGAGGGAAAATTAATTAATGCTAAAAGAGCAACAATTTTTGTTTGATAAAGAAAAATTTGAAAAAGAGTTGGTAGAAAAAAAAAGCTGACAGGGAAATTAGAGTTATGAAAAATTCAAAAGAACTGGAATGAAAGAAAGAATTGAAATGGAAAAAATGAAAATAATGCAATAAAAATCTCGCGGTGCTAAGTATTTTCTTCCATAAAGAAAATAAATCGCGTTATATGAAGAAAACATGTATAACACCTTCATTAGAAAAATATTAAACATCTTTTATTTCAATAAAATTTAATAGGTGTTTGAACTGCAACCAAAAAGGCTAAAAATGGAAAAAATGAAAAAATTTGTAATGATTTCTATATAAAAATCTCAAGCGTAAAGAAAACACGTCGTCGGAAACACTGCTACATATTCTTTGGCGGTTTTTATTTTCTGTACTTTATAATTTCTTCCAGGATACACAAAGAAAATAAATATGATATAAATTTGTCGTTAAATATTAAGATAATTGAAAACTAAATGGTATTTGGTTAAAAAAACACATTTAGTTCTAAAAATTAAAAAAAAAAAAATCACTTAGAAACTTTTATTTTCTATTTTAACAAATTCAGCCAATGCAATTCGTATTTCGTGTTGTTCATAAATTTCTTCAATTTCTTCCCCATCACAGCTATTATCGTCGTCATTGTTGAAGTCTTGCAATATATTAAAAATGCTGCAGGCTAAAATCCATCTGCAACAGCTCTTGTAATTATTTTCGTTAGACAATCGAAACCGAAGCTTTTTTAAGCTGCTAAATCTTTCTTTTAATTTGCCGAAACAATTTTCTACTCGTATTCGATATTTAGAAAAGTATTTGTTGAACCTATATTATTCGTTCGTTGCTATTTTGCCGAAAAACTTTTATAGATTATACGCAGAATCATATCGAATTTCCAGGTGCTCAATTCTGCAAAAATTTTAGCATAATGTACTCAGCCCCTATATCCAATTGTTGCTTGTCGAATTCTCAACGAATAGTCGCACACTATTTGCATTTTCATGGAATACTTTTTTTTTCCTGTAAAAATAGAATTCATGATCCTTAATTGGAAGTTCCGACAAACGTATTTCAGTGCCATCGACATAGCCAATGCACCCTGGCAACTCGTGCATTGTATTGGCTAGAAGTTTGCGTCTTTCTTCCCTAGTTGGCCAACACAAAAACTTAGATTTCAAATTTACGATGGCGGAAATAATGCGGTCTGTAACTTTATCACAGTTCCTCCATCTCCAACTTCAAACAAGGTTGCAACCTTTTTGATGGATGCAAAAAAACGGAAAAGTTCTTTAAATTCCACTGGCATTTGAAAGCAGTATCTTCTTTGATATGCGTCCATTCGTAACATTTACCGCATATCATTGGAAGTTGGGAAGGATTGTGTCAATCCAATTTTTGTAGATTTGGCACATTTACGTGTGGCTGCATCTTCTTGAACAAAATTATTGCTGCACTAACATTAAAGTCCACTAGAATATCGTAGTCCTCCTCTTCACTGCCTAACTCAATGCGCAAAATTATAAAAGTTATATGAATATAGAAATGTGCACCTACTTGAATCTTGTAGCAGCAATTCCAACACGTTTTTTAAGCACAGTCCGTTTAGTAATTTCTCTTTTCCACTTCTGAGAGGCATTGCTTACATGTAAATATTTTTGTAGCTACACAATTTTTGACAGTTCGAATCAGCTGTTTGAAGGGTTGCTCACAGTTTGAATGTGTTATCTTGTTAAAGTTGCCACCTATTAACTTTAAAAGTAAACTCTGAATACCATAATTATGCTATGGAGCGAAAACACTACTCTAGCCTGCTGAATGGCAGTCAAAGTAAACGCCAAGAGAAGGCGAAGCCGATTCCCCAATCGATGATGATGGAACAGATGTTCCATTGCCCGACCATTATTAAGTTCGAATAGCAATTACCCGCCTGAAGAACAACAAAGCAGCGGGGGCCGCTGGATTGCCAGCCAAGCTATTCACACACGGTGGCGAAGAACTGATAAGGAGCATGCATCAGCTTCTTTGTAAAATATAGTCGGACGAAAGCATGCCCAATGATTGGAATTTAAGTGTGCTATGCCCAATCCAAAAAAAGGAGACCCCACAATCTGCGCCAACTACCGTGGGATTAGCCTCCTCAACATCGCGTATAAGGTTGTATCGACCCCACCGTCAACAAACTGATTGGACCTTATCAGTGTGGCCTCAGGACCTGGAAAATCAACAACCGACCAGATATTCACCATGCGCCAAATCTTGGAAAAGACCAGGGAAAGGAGAATCGACACACACCACCTCTTCGTCGATATCAAAGCTGTTTCGACTGCACATAAAGGAGCTGCCTTTATTCCGCGATGTCTGAATTTGGTATCCTCCCAAAACTAATACGGCTGTGTAATGTTACGAGCTCCGCAGAATCTTAATTGAGCAGGTACAATGTTTTATAGGAATGTACAGCTGTTGGCGTATGCCGATAATATTTATATCATCGGACTCAACACCCGCGCCGTTAGTTCTGCTTTCTCCAGGTTGGACAAGGAAGCACAGAAAATGGGTCTGGAAGTGAACGAGGGCAAAACGAAATATCTCCTGTCATCAAACAAACAGTCGTCGCACTCGCGACTTGGCTCTCACGTCACTGTTGACAGTTATAACTTTGAAGTTGTAGATAATTTAGGAACCAATATAAACACCACCAACAATGTCAGCCTGAAATCCAACGCAGATTAACTCTTGCCAACAGGTGCTACTTCGGGCTGAGTAGGCAATTGAAAAGTAAAGTCCTCTCTCGACGAACAAAACCTAAACTTTATAAGTCACTCATAATTCCCGTTCTGTTATATGGTGCGGAGGCTTGGACGATAACAGCAACCGAAGAGTCGAAAGATTTATAGTCCTTTGCGCGTTGGTCACGGCGAATATCGCTTTCGATTGAACGATGAGATATACGACGACATTGACATAGTTTAGCGAATTAAAAGACAAAGGCTAGGTCATGGACGAAAACACTCCAGCTCTGAAAGTGATCGACGCAGTACCCACCGGGGAAAGCAGAGGAAGAGGAAGTCCTCCACACCGTTGGAAGGACCTGGCTTCGCTTGGAATATCCAATTGGCGCCTCGAAGCGAAAAGAAGAAACGATTGGCGCTCTTTGTAATAGCCTAAGCGGTGTCTACGCCAGTAAATAAGAAGAAACATATTATGCGCAAGCTAAGGAGAGCAGGAATATTTATTCCTACTTTGTTGAGAAAATGTAATACAGTTCGTAAATGCTGCTGGTTATAAAAAGTCCCTGAATGCACATTCCCCAACCTTGAAAAAAGTCGATGCTTTCATTGTGGTCCAAGCGTATTCTCCATGAAATAAGTTCATGAATTTCAATTATTCATCTTTGTTAATGATAACCTAAAAAAACTATGTACTTGCCACAAATGTATGATTATCATGTGATACTAGCGGATCACTCCATTTAATATACTTTTTGGGGAAGTAGAATTTCACATAGACGACAAGATGTGACCATTGAACTTTTAATATTATTTATATTAAATTCCGTGCACGACCGCTTCGTTGGGAATCAACGCTGCCATTGTTTTTTTATCTCTCCCCCGTAGCTCACCTCCCAACCTTTTTCTAATACTAACATATTTAAATTCGTCATTTCTTACGAATGGAATAACCGAATCGAATAATTCAAAAGTTTTATAAAGATATCGAATCAGGCTTGTATATGATTGATGCCAAAGTACAAATAAAGAGCTTTTGCACAGGCGTTATTATACTTTTGCAACATGTTGCTAGAGAGGTTTGTTCACCCAATGATGGTTCATATCACCTGAAACTAAGGCCATGACTACTTCACTTATAACACAATTTATATTTCATTTGAAACTTTCACTTTCCACAATACAAACCAAGAATGAGTTGAGATATCAGGATAAAGCTTTGCACGAATAGTGCATTTGAGGTGTGTCACCTTATGACTAAAAACCTCCAAAATCGAACCAAAAATGTTCAATCCCTTAGGTACTGAATAAGTGCACGCAGTGATTATAGTTGACATTTGACGCAAAATATCGATCAATGTGTGAGATATACAATTAAAATTCGAACAGCATCCTTTCCTGACAATAGTATTTCTGTGTATCAAAAACGGGAGGAGTCGGATCAATACTTCCCTGAGCCCATTCATACCTTGTATAAAAGTTCTTCCCGGTGACTTTTTATCGCCGATATAGGCCAATATGTGAGTTGTCTTCATAAAATTGAGTACAGTTTTTGTAACTGTGCATCCATTAACTAACAAGATTTCTGTATTTGAACGTACTTCCCTGGCTTTAATTCTTGCAAGTTGCAAAAGGGTAAAATGTTCTGTTATATCCGAACCTAACTCTTTCTTACTTGTTTTAATTATTATTATTTTTTAATAAGAGAACAAATATTGTGACGTAACTATGACAGGTCGTTTTATGCTGTTGCGACATTTTCTGTATTTAAGTTCTGCAAAGTCTTAGTACACTCTTTTGTTCTATGATCAATAGCATTCGTAGCCCACACTATGTAAAGCATTTTTAAGCATCCTTTTACACCTTGATTAATTATTGGTTTTAGATGAGATCCCCAACTTTTTGACTTTGTAGCTTCCCAGCAATGAAAGAAATTCTTAAATCCGTCAAGTGGTTTCATTCATATTAAATTGATCAAACAAACAATCATGGCGCGTGAATCGCGGGAGATCTATAGAGGACTGTACAATCATGCTGCGAGATCGAAACCAGTGCTCTTGTTGATTCTCTATAAATATGTATTTAGTCGAAGAATATAAAAACACGAACTCACTTTTTTGAGAAATTTATCACGCTTTTCTGGTTACGTATAGTTAGTTCTTCATTAAATAAGAAATAATAAGATATGAAAACAAAATCTTTTAAATCTATTGAGAAGTTGAGTAAACTTTATTAATAAAATGGTTTGACTTTATTTCGAACATTTTTCGAATTTAAGTTATTGTTAAGAACCAAAAAATGTTTGTTGTACGAGAAAAGCTTGCCCATTGGAAAAATTAGATACCTTTGAAAGATATTGTCTCAGCTATAAGCTGTAGTTGTCCGATCTGAATTATTTGTTCAGAGATTGGAAGCCTTTGATGATAATCTGTGTGAAATTTTGTGAAGAGCAAATAAAAATAAAAAACGTTTCCACCACAAACTGAGGTGGTGCAGTTGGCCGATATCAGCGGTTTCGACATTTAACAGCTGATTTTTGAGAAAAGAACGTGTGTTTAATTTCAGATAGATATATCAAAAACTCAGAGACTATTTCTCGTATATACAGACGAACAGATGAATAGACCGGTGGTTATGGCTAAAGACGTTCGCTGGTCACTCCCGCAATTTATATATACATATATACTTTATAGGGCCTGTGACGGTTTTGAAATTAGCAAACATCGTGGCAAAGTTAATATAGCCTGTTCGGGGTGTACAAATTCTAATATTTAAATTCAATATTCATTTATCTTATGTTGTATATAATAGTCAGTTCAGAGAGTGGTCTGCTGTTGGAAAATAGACTAGTTCTTTGTCGAACATTTTTAAACCTCTTTCGATATTTGAAATTAAGCATTAATTCCGACAAACTATTCTGTTCAAAAGCCAAGGGAATACTGCCGCTTCTTAACCATATAATACTTTGGTTATATGAGATGCATTCATTAGGGGATGAAGTACTATTGCAAACTAGAGAGACCGCAACTGAGTCTAGACCGTGCTTCTAAGCATTTACAATAGAATATAATAACAATTTGCTGCCTTAGACATTTTCCCACTAAATTTTGATTTTTACTCCTCAAGCGCTTAATAACATTTTAGTTTTGTACTTGTATTTACAGATTTATACGAATATATTTATTAATATATGTGCATGATTAAAGCACACAAGCGAGGAGTGAGCGTGTGCGTAAGTAGTGTAGCTATAGGCCTGTAAGTGACAGATTGAAAAACTTTCGCTATAAATTCCATCTGTATTTGAACCCGTACAACCAAGACCACAAATGCACACAAAGCTAGTTAGGTCACGTTTCGTTGAGAACTAAAGTTTCCAGCTTTTTGCGACTCGTTCGTATGTGCCGGCTTGTCTGCTGTTGTAATAGTTGACATTTTTCATATAATTTAAATTGCGAAATTTGTGATTTTCTTTCAACGCAGTTTTCATGTGCGCTTCAGTCGGATGAGTTCTCATTATACTTCCGTTTTTTTTTGTTGCTAAAAACCAGTTTGTGTTACTAGGAAATGGGACTTTTATTTTAGGCATCTACATATCTTCCTTTCCTTCGCTGCTGCAAAATATTTTAAAGTTTGTATTTCTGCTCTTCATCTATGAAAAACGAAATAATTTAATTCGCTGCCGCTCGCTCATATCTTGTGCGGCTGTGTACATAACTACGCGCATGTGCTGGCGTTGGCAAACTTTCGCCAAAGTCATTATGGCATTTTGCATAGTTTTCTCTTGTTGTTGGTTGGTTGTTGCTTGGCTGCCGCACTACCAGACTGGTTGAATGCCGGAGTTTTTCCGTTTGGAGCGCCAGCAGTGGCCAAGATGCATTACTTGGCGCGAAAAGAGGGTGAGTCAGCACCGGTGGTGGCGTACAAGTTTAATGGTGGAGGAGTGTAGCGTTTAAATTCATTTCCATTGCTCGAACTTTAACAACTTTCCCAACGCTAGCGATTCGTAAGGATTTTTACGCCCTTCTCTCGCTCTTCGCTTGGTGTTCCACTTTTTGTGCGGCGCTTCCGTTACTTTTCACTGCCAACTGCCAGTTAACGTCGTCAACGCCGTTGGCAGCATTCCTAATTACGATCGTTTTAAACGCAATTTAACTTTAAACTCTACTTAGGCATAATATCGAACCAGCGAAGTTGTACACTGTCGACGCAGCAGCAGCTATATGAGTCGCTAAAGAGCTGCAAGAAATCGAGTTGCATTAAAGTTATAGTAACTGTAACTACATAAGTTTCGAACAACAGTTGACGAAGTAGTAAATGATATTTCGATGAATTTTTCGCCATTTTAAGATTTATTTCTGCAAAGTTGTCGCCGCGCGCCATTTTCAGCACATCGATTTAAACTTCTTGTTTGCCAGAGTTCTGCGCAACTTTGGTAAGTCATTATTAATTGCCATTAACATAACAACAATAGATAATTATCGCAGTCGTTACTAGTTGAAGATGATTTGAAGTGGTTGTTGATTATTATAAATCGATAATCGCAATATCGCAGTAAATTTTTGGTTGATAAACAGTTCGGTAAGCTGTCTTTTAGCCAATATTTTGTAATACTCCATCTTTATCACTTAGTTTACAGTCACAGTGGAAGTGCATCTGAGATGTCCCTAAGTTTGGCTTTAATTGCATTATCAGTAATCATGTCTTTACCTATTGAACTGCCTAGTTTAATGTTTGTAAAATTAAGCGCATGATTTTTACGCAGATCTACCTCTACTTTCGCCATCAAATTAAAAAAAAAAGTTGAAATAGCAATCGAAGCCCAGCTTTATTCTCTTGTTATTTCTTAAAACGGTTGGCCCATTCCTTTCTAGTCAATCCAAGGTAAACTAGAATAAGTCTTAACTAAGATTTAAAATCTTTGGAAAAATCAGTGATGTCACTTTTCCAAATATGTGAAGCATTTCCTTTGGTATATTGTATAAGACACCATTTTTATGTGTCATACCACTGGATTTTCTATAGAAACTTTTTCTGATGGATTTTAGACGGAATCTTTTTAAAATAACAAACTAATTAAAAATTGCTTGTGGACTTACGCTCATTGTTGAAATCGAGCATTTCTATAATTTGAAAATTTGTAGCTCCTTTGAAAAATAACCTCCACTCATCAGCAGTTATTCCGCCTATAAAGCGAAGTATAGCAGTTTCCATTCACTAAAGAGATAATGAACGTAAATTATGCTTATATGCAATTTAATTTTTTATCTATTTTATGTTTCAAAGGCAATAATTATCATAACCTAAACATTTATACGCAAAAGTTTTTTGATCTCAATTTTGCATCCCAATAACACATATATTGTTACTGCATTGACATCAGATCCCTATGAATAATAATTCCTTTAAAATTTCGAATTTTTCCGATTTCCAAAAACAGTTTTTGCATAATTTGGTAGAAAAATGGATTTTAGGACTATGTTTAAAGTGTGAAACACGTTTCCGGCAAATAACTGAACCTAGATAAGTTTACCTTTTTAGTATTTAGTACTAAATGTTTAGGAATGTATTAATATACGGACTGTAATATATTACTATAACCCTTAATCCAGTACAAAGTACACTATGGCGTATACGCAACTTTTAGGCACATACCAGTAAAATAGATTATAAGCATTTCTAACTAATTTCGATGTGTGTGTGTGTATATATGTAACACTTTACTGATTTGTTGTATAATGTGTGCTCAACTATTAATTGAAATTCACTGATAGTTCTTTTGATCAACTAAACATTTTTGGTTACTCATAGATATTTATGCTTATTTCCTAACCCTTGTTGCTTTCGTGTAAGCCCGAAAGTTTTTACAACCCTAATTAAAAGTACATTGTGCCACTTCTTGAATATAAAAGTCAGAGAAAATTCGGGGTTCTAAATATGGTGGGACAAGAAAAGCTTAAAATGACTTCGTATAAAATAAATGCGATAAATGCTCAGTTTAAGAATTTGAGTAAAATTTGTTTAGATATATCTATATATACATATATATGACAATATTATCAAAAAGTAATTAAATGTTTCCAAATCAATTAAAGTTGTTTTTAATATCCAGTCAGTTAAGGTTAATGTTTGGTGATATAAAATTTACGGTATTTACATGCCATTCGAGGCGTTGCAGTTACAAAAACTGAGCGCAATAAAATGTACAGTTAAAAGGAGTACAGTAATGTAGTAAACATGGCATTAATAAAATATGCGACAAAACAAATATTTGACCAGGGTTCAAAGTCATCCCATACCATGAATACGAGTATGTGCTTACCACTCGCACTATATTAAGTATTAGAATTTTTTTTTGCTTAATCGTTTTTTAAATTTTTATAGAAGAAGTTGCTGAAAAGAATTATTTGGATGTTCGTTATTCACTTTTCCTTGTTGCCGTTTTCATGATGCTTAGGAATATCGTTGTAATTTACATACAATTTTACCACCACGATATCCAACGAAAATCTCAAATGAACTTACATATGTATCTATGTAAGAATATAGGGGTGTGATGTAGAATGACATGGATGAGAATATTTCACTTCAGAAAGCGAAAACAAAGTATAAAATTATAAAATTCCTTCAACAACTACTTAGAGAAAAAACTTTTATATCAAAAAATTTGCATTAATACACTTTTCCTTGTTACTAAACATTCACTTATTCAAAACTTTTTCATACCATGTACTTATATCTAGTATTAAAAGTCCTTTAGTTACTTCATTTTTTTTTTCGCTTAAACTGATAATTGAATTTCTTATTTAAAATGCCAGAAATAAATATTTTTTCAGTTCTGGTTACGAATCCAAATATTGATGATTTTGAGCTGCCCTTGCACTAGAGAAGTTGGGGCACTCAGTGCCCATAATATTTCTTCATGTATTTTGTGTAAATAAGCGTAGTTTTCTAATGGTTTTGATGATTACATTATTTCTAATTTTTATTTAAAATGGAGATTTATTTGGCCAAATTACCAGGAAAAAATTATTTGAATAATGATATGATGATGATGGTGGAAGAGAACCTAAACTTGGTGGTGACCACGAATCGATACCTAGTAACGGGTCCAGCTTCGGAGATGATAATGCTCAGCCCATTAGAGATCCACTTTTCGAAGAGTATATCCGCGAGAAGGCTTTTGTAGAACTGGAATCTGACGAAAACATATTTGATTTGTCAAATACGGTTATTGAGGGTAATTGTGGAGAAAACTATTGTGGTTTGGGAAGGAAACAATCAAACTGTATGGTGGTCAAAGCCAAGGCAAAGTGAAAAACGGCGATCGGACTTGGCATTGGTAATGCGTAGACAATCAACGTCACCATTCATGGAAAGTTAACAACACATTCGAAGAAAAACGTGCTAGTGCTTTCAACTGCTCATGACACCGAAGATATAAATCCTGTAACAAAGAACCACAAGTCATACATGCTTATAATGATCATAAAGGTGGTGTTGATAATTTTTACAAAATACTACGTGGATTCTCTGGCAAAATAAAAACAAACCGCTAGCCCATGGCATTACTGTATAGCATCCTGGATATTGCTGGACTTGCGCTCAGGATGTTTGATCTTAGTCACCCTTTGTAGAACACCAATAAGTCTGAAAAGCTCAGAATATTTTTGAAAGAACTCTCTATGGAGCTAGCGTACAAAACCGATGCAAAACAAAAATTAATTCGACAACTTAAATTGAAATGGACTTGATAAATTTCAAACGGGTTCCTGCAGTGGCGAGATCACGTCCAACAGAACTGGTGGGCTTACAAAATTCAATTTATTGTAAAACTAGTTCAGTTTCAAATATTTGTCATCATTTTCTTTTCTTGCCACAGATCAACATTTTGAAACGACGATGTGAAACCTGCAAAACTGCTAAGATCGATAATAAAATAACAGCAGTTTTTGATCATTGCCTTATTCCGACATGCTCCAAAAACTATATAAGGACGTGTGAAAAGGGCTATTTTTGAAAATACAGTGCCAAAGCGGACTCAGACAATGATGAAAACCGGACAATACTCCAACAACGTCTACACCCAATCAAAAAGACAGCGAATATTTTCACCGATTTGAGCACTTCGTAATTAAAAATTTATTTGATTTTCATATTCTTAAATAAAAATACCTTTGTTTTTAACAAAAAACACAAGTTTCATTAAATTATTTGCATTAACAAGCGAAATATTGGCTTTTCCATAAAAAAAATATGTCTTAAAAGCCTAAATTTCTATACAAAATATATTGCTGGGCACTGAGTGCCCAATTCACGAGATTAAGTTGTATAGCTATGTCACGGTTCTAAGATGAAACTAGCCATAGCCAAAGTTTCTAAAGCACTCTATAAGTCTCTGTATATACATATATACCAATTCACACAAAATTAACGATCTTGCTGATCTTCTACTTTCTTTTAGGTACTTGCAATAAACTGGATCACCAATTTTCTGAACATTCTTTCTGGAATAACATTGAAATTTTTTCCAACGGACTGATAAGTATATATAGTTTTTATGTGCATTGAGAATTTATAGCGATGCATTTTCTCCTTCGGGATTATAATACAAAACAGTGGCAAAAATCCACTAACAGAAAGAATTTGCATTTCAAAGTGTTCTTATGAAATATTCACACACGCCGAGAATGCTATTTTGAATAAATATGTTAAAAACAAACTAGTGAATGTTATGATAAACTCTTAATATATCACAAATCAAGACAAATCTCTAGTACAAAAATATAGTCAGAATAAGTACGTTGGTTCCGTAGTAGAAATGTATGCAACTGACAACTGATCTTTTTTTCATTGAGTTATAAAATTCATAAGAAATAAAAAATTTTCCCAAAAATAATCAAACTTTTACTGTTAATATCTTTTAAACATTTGGGTTTACGAAAAAATCATATTAGACCTTTTTTGTAGAGCATTCAATTTCCTACAAAATCTAAGGAACAAGATATTTTTTCAAGTAGTTGGAAGCGAGATATAAATTTTTCTATCTGATAATAAGAAAAAATAGAAAACTGTATTTAGGAGGACCTTTCCGTTACAATTAAAAACTCATGTTTGGAGATGCTTTCTTAGAGGTGTCTAGGAACCTATTTTTCCGAGTATCAAACGAAAAAAAAAGTTTTTTTGAATCACCCTAATATACATATACTTGTATATGGAAGGTGTATTCAATTGACATTTTACGTTGGCGATTATGAAGAACAGCTGATTTTTGTTTACTGGTTCAAGGCATTTGTTGTGGCATTCCTAAACGATACGTGCGGCTCTTCATTCGTATACTTATCCATTTTTAACGTACAAGTATACATTTTAACGCAGCATTTACTATCAAAAGCTTACGCTGCCTTCTAAATTATAAAACTTAAGCCATTTCGTAAGCTTCTTACAATGCTCTTCCAAGTATTAGGCCCTGACGACAACCCAACCGAAATTAACTGAGCCAATAGCATTTCGAACTTTTACAACGATGGATGAATCATTATTTTCTCTGATCTCTCTTCAAACTGTACATTGGTATAGTGATATCCAAGTAATTCTAATAATAAATCGGAAAGAGCTGTATTTGAGTTAAATTTCTGTAAAATGCTTGAAAAGTATTAGATTGAAAACCAACGGAATTCGGAACTATGTATGCTCTTTTGGCTTACGTGTTTTATTTTATTTATATTCTTTACCCTTATAATACTTGCCTTCATTGAAGGACCATTATATACCAATATGCATAATAAGGTGTCCGTTATTTCCCAAGTTGCTCTTTTATGCTAAGCTCTCTCAAAGATTTCAGTTTTTGTTCCTAAAAAGAATTATCCAACACATACTAGCCCCTTGTTTTTAACTTAAAAAATCATATTTCTTTACCTATACAAATTACATGAGATCTGTGATCCTCTGCAGTACACTTTAAACTCCAAAGCAAATAAACCTATATTTTTAAAGTAATTATATTCTACTACAACAAAAAATAATTAATAATTTTATTCATAAAAACATTGCTTTAAAAGTAGTACGCAGTTAGAAATAAATAATATTCATTCTACCGTATTCATATAGTTCACCATGTCGTATGAGCAACACGGAATGTATAAATCATTTGTATGTATGAATGATCAGTACATTTGATGCATAGCTTTGATTGATTATAACTCTTAAAAGAATGCTTTTATGCAAAACATAAATCTTTTTCGGAAGAGCCGAAAATTTCTTATAGAATATCATTTCCTCAAGGTTGTAGGTTTATTTGCTTAATGCAAAATATCAAAAAATTCCATGATATATCCATTGGAAAAGAAGTATAAGTTAGTCAATGATTAAATGAAAATAAATATAAATTGGTAAATTTTTTTAGGACAAAAACTTTAGCAAAAGCAAAATCAACTTGGTAAATAACGAACACCCTAATAAATACATAAATAGGAGAGTGTGTTCCATATAGAAGTAAAAAACAAAAAAGCTAATACTGACTATGCTCACGGTACTGCTTTCATTGTTTTATTTATTTATACTTTTTGTTTACGACTAAGATTACACAAAGCAACAAAAACGCTCATTTACATACATTGCTTTGTTGAAGTGTTCGTGTGTGTTTGTAAGCGTTTGGTTTTTTTTTTTGTTGCTTGCGCACACAATCTCACTAAAGCCCCATAAAATATCCTCCGTAATCCCAAGGACATTGCTACATAAATCCGAATCATAAGAATTTCAACAGCCAGAATAAAAAGGCACCGAGAATCTGTATCAAATTGGTATTGAAAGAAGCAATAAAATAAGAATGCCTGGAATTTCAAATGTTATTGCATTACATTTGTGTTTAATTAAAAATGACAGCAGCAACAAAAAATAACAGACACAAAAAAAGGAGATATTGTAATCGTGTACAAAAGCGGCGACTTACCCGCGATTAGAAGAATGAAACAGTACAAGAGCTGCTCAATATCCATGCTGAGGCTGTGACGCTCGCAGTCGTTTGTATGGGCGGGAAAGTTGAGGGAATTTAAATTATGCAGCCGACGTTTCTTCAAGTATGGTTTGCATACAAGATTTGTGTATTTGCTTGCTTATGATGAGCATTCACTGATGGTTCAATATTGAAAATATTTATTCATTAATTTTCGCAGCTTTTTTGAATTTTGTTTCTTTTTTTCAGTAGGGCTTATGTAAGTATTATTTTGTTCATTTTTGCATAATTTATTAGAAAGGTCTTGTATTGTATAATTGGCTGTTGTTGGCTTGCAGTACATTCTTGTTGTAATTTACCTACATCTGTATTTTAATGTCAATAAAGTCTTTAAAGTAGATTTGGCATTATTTTTCACTCTTCACCGCCTGCTTCAAGGTGTAACATTTTTCAAATCTGCAGCATTAAGTTATATTTCTAATAAATAATAAGCCTTTCTGAAAACTTAGAAGTACTATTCGAAGATAACTTTTTGTCTGTTTACTTTTGATTCCGTCCTCAAGAAAGGAAAATGCAAGTGAAGCAATCAACTGGTCTTATCATTTTTATCTCTTTACTATGCATCTTTCATTTGACTGGGTTAAACGAAATTTGAAGTAACAGGAGAGGTCTATTTAGGTATATCTATGTAAGCTTTATCATTTTTTAGCTATAATCTTTATAACTTTTGTACCCCGTGTTTTTATTGACCTTCTTACATTACATTATACAGTAATATTTGTTTGTTAGGGTATAGTAACACTAAAGTAATTATTTACAATAAATATTTTTAATTGAAATAAATTCTCTCCACTCAATACCAAATTCGTATTGGGACCATTCTCAGTAAAACAACTATTTTCGTCATATTTGAGATCCATTTGATATTTCATTGTATGTATGTTTGTAAATTGTTAAACAAAATACAGGGTGTGTCGTATTCTAGTTCAGCCTGTAAATTCATTGCTTCAAAAAACATTTTGTACTTGTTTTATGCATGAAACTGGGTCAAGTCTAGAAAGCTGGTTGGCCAGTATTAATCACCTCCTTTTCACTTCCCATATCCACATATTTCCTTGTGGAAGGGTTTCGTATATATTATATTAGTTTTCCCCATATCAACTGATTTGCAATGGTTTTGAGTACCATTTATTGAATTTTTCATACTTTTTAAAGAGTAGTTAAGCAGTAGTAGTAGTTGCTGTTGAATAATATCCGTTGTTTGGTACAAAATATGAACCCAAGAACAGTCTAGAATTTTAAACAGAATAATTGAACTGTGTCATTAAAAAAAAATCGAAATTGAGTTTTTTATTAAATGAAAAGCAAAGACTGACCACTTCCGTCTATCTGAATATACGTAAAGTACTCCCTCAAAAAATTTACAGGCATCCTATTCTCCACAAGGAACTGCTCATTTATTGGAACTGTTGATATCATGCCACTATTGCATACAGCAGCCATACAAACTGAAGTAGTGTGCTGTCTATTCTGCTTAATAATAATTACTGCCAATTTAAATAAACTTATTCTTACTTTCGGACTATATGTTTTGATTAGCAAGTTATTGTTGTGTAGAAAAAGATTTGCGGTGTTTGAAATATCAACAGAAGTATTAAATGGGGCATAGCCAAAAGTGAGAGGACCAATGATATATTCATATTGAGAATATTGCATTACCGCATATTTCATTGGCAGCTTGCTTTTATTTCATTGCTGAGATAATACGAAAGGTTTGAATGATATTCTATTCCACATGAAAACAAATGTGTCCATTGATGACCATTACTATGCTACCAACTGAGTACCATGGAAGCTTGTATTAACGCTTTTCCAAGAAAAATTAGAAAAAAGTCAGTATATGATAATATATATATCTATTTGCACCTTTGAACAGATTCATTATTCGTGATTAAACTACTTTTCGTACTACCTTTCTAAAGGTGACTTCACTTTGTACCGGTAGCAATGTCCTTTCAAGCGGAAAGCCGTTTTTGACGCTAGAGCGCATAAATAATTTGACTTTGTCCCAATTTTTTGCGTTCAAGCTGCACGTGTGTGCGAATAATTATTTCAACGGAAATGATTAAAGATGTGTTCATATGCCATCCAGTAAGCTGTGCCACTCGTTGCCTTGTCTGTTTGTGATCCAGCGAAAATTTCCGTATACTTAAACGCTTGCACAATACAAGTTCACACATACAAGCAAGCTAATTTTCTTTAACGCATAGCAGGTGCTATTCCGGGGCATCTGCCGCCAAACCAATCTCGCTCGCTGCTGGCTTCGCATGTAAATAAGCAATTTACATAAGATTACATGGCCTTGAGCGCAGCTTAGTTGCCGCTATTTTTTAGATCAGTTTTGTAACTATGAGCTGCTGTACATTTGCATATACATACACACTGTGATGCCTGGCTTGCGATTTTCTGATAATTCTACAAATTATTTTTATTTAGCTTTCACGTTTTTATACACCTTTAATGCTAGCTTACATAACCTGAATTTGTTTACATCCCGAATTTATTGTTATGATTGCGCCTGAATGGCATTTTCAAGGCCCTTAATATATTGGCGAAATTTTCTGTAACTACAGGTGCTGGTTTATGAAAACGCATGCTCATAGCTGTTTTTTTATTTCACATGGCATTTATTTCCTCCTGTGGGAGGAAGAAATTTAAGACTTTTTTTTAAGCTGATTGAAAAATGCAATTATATTGTTTTCAATAAGCCTCACATCTATTTCAAAATAGAATACTATCCGCATAGAGACGATTATAATTTTTCATTCCGGGCTTCTACTGTTGTACAAGTTTCCACGCAATAGTTGGAGTGTCCGATACGTTAATAAAAATAGCAGAAGCTATGGGCTTGATCCCAGTTTTTGCACTCCTACAGCAATTGACTTCATTGATTTTTTGTATAAAAATATACTTTTTTATATAGAAAAAACTATCGATAACAAATATTACTATTATATAATACTAAAGCCGATTTAGTTCTAAAAATTATTATTAACTTTACTCAAATCTACCACTAAAATTAGTCTAAACATTGCTATTCAAAAGAAACACTTTATATTACTCTTCGTATTTGCCTTTCTTATAGCCGCTATATGTACATATATCTCAATATGAAAACATAACCGGCTTACGGTTTGTGTCCAATTGAAAACATTTTGCTTGTTCTTCTTAGTCACTTTGGTTGATATAAACAACCTTCAAGTCGAAATAACGTTGCTTATTAAAAAAAGAAAATATTTTAGAAAGGTCTTTATCATGCTTCTAATCGGTCACTTTTAATGGCAACTATGTGCTATAGTGATGAAAAATAATCTGTACAAAATTTCTTGAAGATATCTTGTCATATATAAAAGTGCCCATACAAGAACTTGATTTGTCTTATATACAAATCGTCTCAGGTCGTCATATTTATGTATATATATGCTTTATGTAGTTTTCGACACTTCTTTCTGAGTATTACGAACTTCATGGCAGACTTCATGCCTCATCTTCTGGATATAAATATGGTAAAAATATACTTGTAGAAAATAAAACCAAGTTTTCTTGATTCACTCCCGAAAGCTTCCCTATATAGCTCTTTAAATATACTTTCAATTAAATTTACTAAATTAAATGTGTTTTTTTAAAGCACGATGAATGTTTTTAGAGCTTCAATTCCGCTTGCAGCATTTTCCAACTGTAATGCAAACTCTTAACATGCTTTTAAACTAATTATCGCTTTTTATACCTTCGGCTTTACTAACTCTGCTCACTCTACTTTCCGCTTCACGCCGCCTAAGCGATGTGTATAAAAGGTTTAGCAGCGTATTCCAACTATTTTCCTTACTGCGATTACAAATAGTTTTTCCTCGACGCAGTAAATACTTTTTTAGATCTTTGTTATTGTTGCTTCCTCTCAGTGCATGTGTATGTTTGTGAGGTTGGTGTCTGGTATTAACTGCAGCACGGCAAATGCGAGTACAAAAACTACACTAACTTAGCTTACTTCAACACCAGAGCTACTACAATGCCAACAACAACACTGCCAGCATTCACTGAAAATGGTCCTTCCTCCATACAGATGAGTGCTTTATGCTGCCACGTTAATAGCAACGCTACATGCACAAAGTAAGATAATAATGGGTTTTACACGCCTTTGTTTATACCATCAGCGGCCATGAGCATGTATGGATAGTACAACAATAGCACAACAAAAAAAAAATAATAACTGAGATTTTCATTTACGCTTATCTCCAGGCGGATTGCGTGCTTTTAGGCGTTGAAGCACTTTGCAAATAGTTTACTTTGTTTTACATTCAGCATCTCGATAAATTTTCTACATCCAATTGATCTTTGACACTTCGTGATTTATTGTCTGTTGTGAATTTGGGCACGCACACGAACACATGCACGCGTTCACAGCGATACATTTACATGTGCTTACACGTTGTACACTACACTTTTACTTTCTTGTGGCTATTATATTTAGCTAGCGCATAGATAACACGGCTTCTTCACATTAATCGACAGGTTATAAAATTTTCGATTTTTCGCTGCAAGTGGTAATATAATTTTATCCTTTTGCATTTTCACTTATATCTCGCCCTTTTGTGGCATGCACACACAGTCTCCGTCTTCGTTTACTACACTGTTTCAAGTTTATGAACTGACTGAAGTGTCAAATGTGCTGAGTAGCTGCTCCAGCTGTCCTGATTGAGCAGCCTATTTGTATATTGGCCAACACAGTTGGCCTTCGTTTCGTCTCGGCTTGTATCTTGCACGCATTCGCCAACGTTCGTCGGTCTGGTGGCTGTCAGCCTTTGGTCTCAGCTGATGCTGCGTTCGGCTTTTCCTCCGGATGCTGAGCGTTAGCGCTCGTGAGTTTTTCGCATGCACGAGCGCGAGTATGTGTGTGCTCTTCGAGCGCGCTTTAGTTTGCCCAGTCATAGAGTAAAATATAAACAGAGCATTTGAACTCGCTACTTCGCATTCAGCATTTCAAAGCTCTCTTGTCGCGTTGTGGTGCATGCATAACATCCCTGTTTTTAAGCTTACATCCAGTTTCCTCAATATTTCTGAACATATTTCTGTGTTAACTTTTATATTTCGTTGCATTAAGGTCATGAAATAGTGTTATCGGCATGTTACGTGAGAGAATATTTCATAACATTCTTGAACTGTGCTTCAAATAGAGTCTGTTAGTTACAATGTTGCTCTGTTCTCAGAATTATGAAATGTTATATTTAATAACGGTAAGTTCCTTCAATACTGAATACAATGTCCAAGCGGTGATACATAATTACCAAGTTTGTTACGATTATTGCCAAAAAATTTTCGTAAAATGTACATGTACATTTCAGAATACATAAAAAGACTCAATTTCAAAACTTTTCGTTGTTTAATGGTTAAAACGGTTTATCTCAATTTCCCGAAAAATTACGAGTTCTATAGGAAAAATTTAAGTACCCGTGTTATAGGTACAGCTATTGTATTCACACCTTTTCACCTAAACTCAAAATTTATGTGAAAAATTAAAAGAACCAAGAATTTGTTTTTTCGGCTTTTATCTTTTACAAAAATGTGTTTTTGACATCTGCTAATATGAAATAACAGGTAGGTCCAATTTTTTTGCAATTTCCGCCTCTCTTACCTGAAATTCAATGCTGCCATGGAGAATTGCACAACCGATATATGGGGTATGGGCATATTCACGACTACGAGCCAAAATTCCTGTTATCTTAAAACATAAGTATTTATTTAAATGTCATGAAAATTATTAATCTTTCCGACTTAAAACCAAGCCTTTTGGGACAAACAAGGTCTTTTCTTTCTTCTAAGCGATCGGTATTGGTTCAAATATTTATTCTACATTTTTTTCTACAATTAAATGAATTACGTCAATAATGTATGCCCATCTAATTTGTGTGAGGTATATTGTGGAATGTCCAGCGTATCTGCTATAACCTCAATTTGATTAACAAGTATGTATAGAAATTCGTATACTGTGTGTAAGACCTTTTAATTTAAGTGAAAATAATAAAATAAAAAAATATTAAAATATTTTTCTTCTCTCAGTGATGATGAAATGTCACATCAAAGTAAACCTTAGTGTTTAGTATACGGTTGTCTCTCTGAAGTACATAAAGTGCACTCGGCGATTTTTACGATGATTCATTATTTTCATTATTCAACAAAGAAGTTTCATTAAATCTTGGGAGCGGAATCAAATTTCTGGTACTGAAACAGAATGATAGAAAGGATCTTCGGTGATAATTGTTTGTTTCGAGCAAGGGCTATTGATTGGTACAAGTTCCTTCCGACTGTCCAAGCTGTCAACGGGGAATGCTAAATGAGTGTCATACTTCATAACAAGTAATGAAGGGCTAAGTTCGATTGCAACCGAACATTTTATACTCTTACAACTTGGAGGAATCAATGCCAGGGATATACCTTAAAGTGGGTACTATAATTATATAACTCATACACTGACCGGCATACTCGGCTTAAGATTTCTTAGAAAAACGAAATTATATAGTATGTGGGAGTTGGGGTAGTATCGACCCGATTTTATTTTTTAACTATTGTCATACCTCATATTAAAAAAATGTTCCCTGAGCTTCGTTAAGGTTCCTCATATACAACCACCAGTCACATGGAGTAAAGTCAGCTGGATGTTTGAAAATCTTGGTAAAATTTATATAGGGGACACGTCAAGTTTTCGCCAAATAGTATCTATTTTAATTAAAAATATATACTGTAATAAGTAAAACATATGTATTCTATAACTTCACCCAGTATAAAGACAACTGGAATTACGAAAATCTGTATATTATTAATATGGGAGCTTAAGGAAGTATGGACTCGATTCAACCAATTTTTGATATTTTTTTGATTTTGTCGCTATTGTCAGGAAAGGATTCCCTCTGAGTTCCAATTTTATATCTCGCCCATTAACTGATATTTTCTGTCAAAAGTCAACTATAGGTATCGGGGTCTAAATATTCGGTATCTAGGGTCTCGAACATTTTTGTTTAAATTTTAGATTTTTGGTCATTTTGGCATACTTTATAGGAATTATTAGTGCAATATTTTATCCCCTTCTATTAATTACCTCTTGATTTGTGTAATGGAAAGTGAAATAATGAAGATGATTTTTTAACCAGAGCTTAATAGAAGATGTGTACATTAAATTTATTAGGGGGCGGGGCCACGCCCAATTTTAAAAATTTATTTATTTATTTATTTATAATAATTTATATAACAAAAAAGAGTTTTATTATATAAATACATAAACGCAGCACTGGCTACGAGGCCTTCAGCCGAAAAATTGTTTGCCCAGCGGTACCCATTGTTGTTTCGATTATCTGCACCAAGCAGTTTGTGGGCGTGGCAAACTCCCATCTGCAAACTCGAAATCTTTTTGTACTAAGAAACCCTCATACCAAGTTTCATCAAGATATCTCAATTTTACTCAGGTTATAGCTTGCCCGGACGGACGGACAGATAGTCACTCGGATTTAACTTTTCTCGTCATCCTGATCATTTATATATATATAACCCTATATCTATATCGATTAGTTTAAGGTGATATGTACAACCGTTAGATGAACATTAGGTTAACAAAACTCTGTAGAAACAAGTTGTAAGAGTATAAAGAGAGACCGGAATAATGGGCCGGCAGTTCTTGGCTTTTGCAGCACGATAATGCACCGTCACATATTGCTTCGATTCTTCGTGAGTTGTTGGCCAAGTTTTCAACCAATTTTGCCTTATTTAGCTCCGTGTGACTTCCGCCTGTTCAACAAACCAGTTCAGTTGAAGACAGTAAACGTGAATCACTACTCGTTGAAGGCTATTGCGGAAATTGACTTTAACAGCTGTTTCGAGGATTGGTAAAAACGTTGCCACGAGTATATTGAAGTCAAGAGGACTACTCCTATTAAGGGGTTATATCCACTTGCGAGGCAGAAAAAACGCGTCTTTTTGTGAATTTTTTCCAAAGAGGCATTTTATTTTATACTTTAATGGAAAAAATGTACTTAAACAGAATTTAATGTACTTTAACAATCAGTGGTTTATTTAAAAAAATTTTGGATCCCCTAGCTCCTGTAGATGATCTGCGGAGAGACGTCCAAAAAAAATGCTTGGCGGTGAGCAAGATAACTCTGGTCCAAATTATCTGAAAACCAAAAACCAAAAATATTTAGTTTTGTGATAAATAAATACAGGTAATGATCGAAGGTCTAGTCAAAATTTTGATTTTTGACAAAATGGCGGCTGTTCAAAAAAAAAAAATCAGTTTTTCATGAAAATTTTTCACTTCAAAGTGGCTTAAAAAATCGAAATTATTGTCCAAAACCTTATTCCTTCGATCATTACCTGAAAAATATATCTGAGTAAGTCGTGTGAAAATTTCAAACCGATCGGTTTAGCGGTTTCGGAGAAATTTTGCTCACCGACTCTGAAAACACGGTTTTGAGATAAACGCGTTTAAAGTTTCGGGAACGGCTACTCCGACTCGTGCTCCGCCTACTTTCGAACGCTGATATCTCCGAAACTAATTTTCGGATCGATATGAAATTTTTAGAGAATATTCCTGAATATATGTACATTCAAACAATGAAAAAAAAATCGATTTTTTGAAAATCACAAGTGGATATAACCCCTTAACATATGTAAATTTTAAAGAATAAATTAAGAATTTTAAAATGTGAACAAAGTCTTACTATATTTTGCCCACAGTGTTAAGGATAGGTATGGACCGTTAACGTTATGCATATGCGAATTAAGGGTTTATATGGCATTTTTTATTTTTGCAATCAGTTATGCCATATTTAAAGTAAATCGGCCATTATAACTTGGAATATTGTGGCAACTGCATCGAAAAAGTAGCTTTGAAATTTCAGAAAGTGTAACTGTCCACTAATTTGAAATTGAAAATTTGAATTTGGTAAACCCCTTAGGAAGATATTTTTAATATCTAAAATAACAAATTATACTCGTTATAATAAGTGTATAATAGTATACTCCTTGCATCATGTTGCAACAGCATAAAATTATTTGTAAATTGAAACCAGTGTCGAGTGGCACTAGTGATATCAAATTACTTTAGTTTTCGTCATTTATTTGGATCCCTAATTGAAATATTTCGCCAGTACTACAAAAATTAAAGTATAGCATATACGAGTTATAATTTTAGAAATAAAAAAAAACACCATATTCAAATGTGAAGTACGTTCACATTTAACAACAACACACACGTGTCTGACATGAGAGTAATATGAACTAAACAGGTTGCGAGTGGAAACACTTGCAAGTGAACGTTCAAATTTTTGGCAGCTGACAAAAAATCCATAAACATGGAATTAAGTTTTAATAACCCGTTGCTTGGTGACGCGAAATACAAACTGGCAACTCGTTTGTGGAGGGGCGCTAGTCAGCCGGTTGCTAAGTGCAGCGACTCGAATTATGGAGTTGATGCTGATGCAACTACACGCATATAAACATATATGCGAGCACATTATTGCAGTTACACCATGTATGTATGTAAATTTCGAAGCACTAATGTGTGCATTTTCCCATAAATTTTTATTGGGCATGTGTTTGTGTGCGTGTTGTTGTGCCTCAGGCACTTGTCTCTTATGTGACCGCTAATGAAATTTTCATGAAACTATTTTTGGCAAACTGACAAAGTAAATATACATTTATAAAATGGAATTACAACAATAACAATGACATGTGCATAGCAAAAATGCCAAAAGCAATGACTGTGACTGCAAGGTATAACGGTAAAACCGTAAAATGGCAATGCTAGATATATGTATATGACGTGACAGAGCGGTTGCGGTGAACGGTAAAAATACTAAATTGGTTGATTTTAGCCAGTTAAGTTTGTAGTTGGCTGCAAGTGTATACCTAAAAACACGCAAGTGTTGACTAGCTCCGGCATTAAACAGTAAAAATCACATACAAGTATGCGCCATATATGGCGTGTGGCAATACAAATTGAAAATAAAGACTGCAGAAAGGTTAATGCGTAGCACATGTGGTAAGTTACATAAACAGGTGAAGCTGAGACAGCAAGCAACCGCAGCAACTACAGTGATAATATTGGTGTTTCCGCATGAGAGCCGGCCACCATTGTATTTGTATGAACTCACACGAATATGTATATGGTTACCATAGATATCCTGCAGTCGAAACAACTGGTTATAAACTAGTTTAAAACTTGTATGCAGCTCATGCATAACTAGTCACTTGTAAGGTTGCAAGGAATGCCTTTTAAGTCTTTGAATTAGCATTTAATTTAAATTATTTTCTAATACGCTATTCCAAATACCAGATTAAAATGTTTAAAATTAATTTTTAGTCGCAAAGTTGCACAAAATGCTGCATAAAAATTCAATATTCATTATTCGACGAAACCCTGAATGGATTATGATCACATAAAATATTAGTTTATATTGCAGGTCAAAGGTTCACAAAGTTTCATTACCACATTTTCAGTATATTTCATATTTTGCTCATATTAGAGATAATTATTACTGAAAAAATAAAAACAATTTTTAATTTGAATTTCTCGCGAAAACCCATTTGCCGAAATATTTTTTTTTTAGGTTGGTATGACTGTCAGTGACATCTATGCCAAGTGTCACATCAAAATAACCATTGGTATTTAAAATATGCATGTGTTTCTGAAGTACATAAAGTGCATTCGGCGAATTTTACGATAAGTGAAATTATTCAACAAAAAAGTTCCATTAAATTTTGTATGCAGAACTAATTTCCGTTGCCGAAAAGTTCACAATGTTGGAAAAGACCCTCGGTGGTAACTTTTTGTCATGAGTAAGTGTTTTTGGTTGGTACAAATTATTAAAAGAGGGTCGAGTGTGAGTTAATCACGAACCAAGTCCAGGTCCGTAATCCACATCAACTGATGATCAATACGCCAATAAAATACAGGAATTGGTGTTTGAGAAGGACGATTGACAGTCAGAGATCTTACTGGCATCAATGAGATATCAGAGCGATCAGTGATAACCATTTGGAAGATCATTTAGACCTATGAATAGTGAAAGTTCGAGTGGTTTCAAAATCAAATTTTTTTTTAACAGTGTCGCGTTAACATCTGTGAAACAACGCTTTCCGACTGCCAGGATGTGATGAAACGTATTATAACTGGCAATGAATCTTGAAAGTATGCTTATGACCCGAAAACAGACGATCAGTCGGTCGAATATCGTGGCAAAGGTGAGCCGAAGCCGAATAAACCACATCAAAGTTGGTCAGAAATCTAGGTCATGTGGACAGTTTTCCTTGATTGTCGGGTTGTGATGCACTCCGAAATCTTTTTGACCGGCCAAACTGTCAACAATGAATACCATTTAAGTGTTATGCGTCATTTGGGCGAAGATTTTCGTAAAAAGAGGCCGGAGTTATAGGCCGATAACTCTTGGTTTTTGCACCAAGACAATGCACCGTCGCATACTGCATTGATTTTTTCTGAGCTTTCGCCAAATTTTCAATCAATATCGTGTCAAAACTACCGCATTTCCCTGTTTTATCTCCGAGTGACTTCTGACTATTCAACAAACTCAAACGACCGCTCTAAGGAAAATCTTTTTATTCCATTGAAGACATTATATAAACGTGAATCGCTACTGTTTCGAGGATTGGATTATTGGAGCCCAGGGGGATTACCTTGAGGGACGACATATATTTTGAAGAATATGTTAAGAATTTTAAAATTATGAACATAGTTTTACTATTTTTTTGCTCACAGTGGTATATTGAAATCGATCTAGTCAACTCAAAAGAGGCTACCATATAAACTCAACTGACGAGGCTAAATTTATTATATTAGGTTAATGTGGAAAACTTCAACTGGAAAATCGGATTAAATTATATTAGAGGTATGAGGACACATAATTTTTAGAAACATTTTTTCAGTTATTTTCACAAGATATTTGGGGTACATTTAATTTTTCTTACGTATTAATCGATATGTACGGCAAAAAGCCAACCGGAAGTTTTGAAATCTTTTATTAGGAGCTCGAAGTAGCATTTACCCAATTTTAAATATTTTTGGTATTATGACACTCCATTACCAGAAAATAGCTTCTGGCTTTCATTACATATTAACGTAGTTAGATGATCGGATGCTTCAAAATCCATATTTATATGCAGAATTTTCTTTTGTGGAATATTTTATTAGCATACAAATTTTAAAGCTTTGTATCCGAAAAGCTACACGAAAATTCTCTTCGTCTTCAAACCGTTATAGGCTAGTCACATTTTATATTCAATAGACCAGAAATAAAATCATTTACGTCTTTTATTTAGAATACAGGATGACTAATTCAATCTCAACTGTACCCAAAGGAGTGTAAACTAGTTTACTCTCTTTAGATATTACTCGCGAATGTTTTGCTGGGCTTTGTAGTCTTTTGTTCAGATATGCAAAAACTAACTATGTATGACTTTTATTGTGCATCCGCATTTGTCCGGGTTTGTCCGTTGCAAATAATTTTTTGAAAAACCCCAAAAATGATTATCGTTTTAAAGCCGCAACCGGAAATGCTCCAATAATTTTAAGTGCATACATATACTACATACGTATAGGAAAATATGTGCTGACGTTCGCCTCAATTGTACCTGACTAATTCAACTAGATGACTCTTGCAAAAGCACGGACATATTTACACAATGTACGAGTAGGTATAGTATGTTGTTTTATTTATGACTATTTGGGGAGTTTTGGTAATTGTTTTTTGTTGTTTTCATCATTGTTGTTGCTGTGGTTGTTATATGCGTGTGTGTAGGTGTTCTTGTGCGGTTGTGTTTGTTGGCCACATAATGTTGAAGTACGTAATGACGTGTTAAACAATTTAATTGATCAATAATGAAAGCAAAGGAGCCTCACCGAAATGATACATGAATTTGATGAACTCTCTAATCGGTACCAATACATATATTTGTAATATTCGAAAATAGTGGTTAATGAATTCTAATTGAACAAGTGGGAGTTAAGTGTAAGAATATTGATTTATATATAAATTAATTTCAATCAAAATGGACAATTTCGCCTCCATTAAGGTCGATTTGTGTCCAATTCGAGCTGAAATTGTTGATTATGATAAAATGGCATAGTCTCAAAAATTTTGTAACGCAATATTATGTAACATATATGGTCGTTGGATCTGTTTAAAATACAGTAGATATACCACTGCAAAGGCATTATTTTATTGGGAGGTATCACGTACCGATCTCGATATATGAGCACAAGGAATACTGAAAGTCGAAAGGGTCTCATGTACCATTTGTACGTGTTCAATTATGTTATGTTTTGTGGGGAAAATACCGCTAAGATTTGTGTCAATATCTTCGTCAAAGTTACCTGCTGTAGGGACAATAAGCGGATAATAAGCACTTATGAGATTTAAAATAGGTGGAAACATTAATTACTTTACTATATTTCTAAAAGCAAATTATAAGAATAAACGACTCTATATTAAAATTAGTCGAGTCAGTTATCAATAAAATAAAATATCGAAATAATGCTCAAAAACATAGTGATCTCTAAAAAGTGATTCTTGTTCAAAGCTTGCCGAAATCGGCTTTAGCACTTGACTTATACTAAAAACTAAATCTTCCTGAAGGCCTTCGTATGTATAGCCGACTTTATAACACAAAAAAAACTGAACTTCGGCTAAAAGGTATTTTATGATGAACCTACCTTCATTTCGATCGATTGTTGCTGTTGTTTTTGTAGCGGCAGAGTTTTGCCGAGTTGACAGACACTGACCTGTTCCGTTCCAGTTACGTAGACCGGAATGTCGTGGGAACGCTGATTTTGATCGGTTAGTTTAAATGGCAGCTATATGATTCATTAGTACGATCTGAAGACTTTCTTTAGAGATTATAGCCTGGAAATAAATCTATGCTAAAATTCGTTAAGTTAGCACCTTATCAATTCAAAAGTTTTCCATACAAGAAATTGATTTGAATCGGTGAGTATTGGCAGCTACAAACGAACGGACCTTGTCAAGCTGATCGATTATTTTTATATCTTCTATGACGTTTTCTTCTCGGTGTTATGAATGTGGTGGCAAACTGAATATGTATTGGTCAGGGCATAAATCTCAGTCAAATTGTGTAATATTTTGTGAAACTAATAAACATTTCTATGGATAACTGAAGTCCAGTTAAACTCTAGAAGAAGTACCGAACTATTATTATTAGTTTTTAGTAAAGTGGTCATTTGGTTGGTCAAATGGTCTTATGCCAAACATATTCGCCAAAGCTCAAGGTATACAACAGCGTAGACAGAGAGATGTGCTCAAAAATAGCGAGCAAAGAAATAGCAAATCGATATCAGCAATTATAAATCTCATCTCTTTGGTTGAATGTATACCCCATGAGTCGTCGTCAGTGCCAGATATCTCAATAAATTTAGTGAAAATATTTCTATTAACATTATGAGATTTGTGATTCAAATTTAGTGATATTAACTGGCAATGGTCGCCGAGCCTAGCCCTGGCTGTCGCTTCTCTACTCAAATGCCTTCGAGGGTGGCATGGGAAGGAAGAACTAGTTGGAGGAGATGAGCGAAAAGCTGTTTCACGGATGGATCAAAGCTTCCGGGGATGATTAGTGGATGAGTACACTGTCGACAACTTTCCATCAGATCCATATTTATGCTTTCTGACCACTTAAGCCTCTTCCCAGCGAAGGTGGCTGTCATAAAAATAATAGATCTACTGCTCCGGAGCTCGGCCTCCATCATAGCTGTTACTATCCACATCGATAGTGGGGCAGCGATATTAGCATTGAGTTCGCTGGCTATCCGCTCAATACTTGTAAAGGGGTTAGACTGATTCCGTGCCAGACCACCCCTGCACCGCAATGAAATGTTCGCTCTCAGCAATAATAGTTAGTCAATAGTTGCTGGAGCTCTGAATGGAGCCTGTTCGATCGAGATTCATATATAAATGTCACTATTTTTTTATATGAGTTTTTAGATAGCTAGAATCTTAATATGTTTCGCATCAGCTTAATTCAACCCAGATATGACTCACATTCATTTAATTTGACCTGACCTTGGCTAATCTTATTATCTTCAAAACGATTTCATGCATTCGCATTATTCTTAAACTTTCACAAAATGGAATCGCTCAGGTTAGAGAAAAAACTGCTGCTTAAGTACAACGGAATATTTTTAAGCAAAATTGGGAGAATGCACGAAGTTGAACAGTGAAAAAGCAAACTGCAGCAGCAGAGCACGAACTAGCAATAGGAGGTAGTAGAGCAAAAATATTTGCACCGCAAAATGCACAGCCACAAACGCGCACACCGACCATATACATGCCTGCATGTACATGTATGTGTGCTCGCGTGCGATGCAAGCACTTTAAGTTGTACGTGCAGCACCACAAAGTCATCTTATCATTTCATGAATAATGCAGGGATTTGTTTTGGACACATGACTGGAATTTTTACGAAAATCTACACATACACGAACCCTTACGGTATATGTACATATTTGTACGTGCATGTATGTGTGTGGTAACGCAGTGCACCGACGCATCAGCGTAGCAGGAAAAGTTGCAACGGCGCTGGTTGAGCTGAAGATGCAAGCTCGACAACAAACAATAGCCATCAGCTAGCCAGTCAGCTGGACACTCTGACGCCGGTGATTCGGACGATAGGACGCATTGTTGGCCGAACTGCTTACAAATGTGCAACTCCCAAAATGTAAAGTTGAAGTGACAGTGTTGGCATGGCAACGTGCAACACGTACGCGCAATACGGCAGCAACAGCAGAGCAACCAAGTCGAGAACTGTCAAGTTGCAAGCTGTGAAATTTCCAACTGGCAAAGCTTGTTAGTGCACATAAGCGCAGCAATCCCATTCTGGTTAAACAGGAAGCAGCTTTGTCTGTATGCGATTTACTCGCTGCCACTTCAGCTTTTGCAGCTTATCTCGCCAGATAAGCGAGCGGAAGATGGGCGTAATAAAAATTGCAAAAATTAATAGCTGCAAGCGGCATGAAAAGCGAAAAAAACGTACACAAGGTCGCACTCGAAAGCAGTGAAAGTGATTTATGATTAATGCGTAGCGAGTTGCTGGCGCAAATGAGTTGCCAACAACAACGCAACAACACAAACTGCTACAGCAGCAACTAGCCATAAAGAGTCACAATTTTGCACCACCGCCACCCACACTTAATCCGCCCCCAACACCCGTCCTTAAGTCACACTCTTTCCACAGCCACTCACTGCAGCGCTGTCAGAGTTTGACATATCTTTTTTGGACACTTTTTTGTCCTTGCGCTTGTGATTGTACCGAAAAATGTACTGAGAATGAAATATAATAAATTTCCTGCATAAAATAGCAGCACAGCAAAGCGAGTAGAATTACAAAACACAGTGCAAAAAAAAATTATTTTATTTTGTTGCTTTGTTGCAAGACCCCTTGCGTTGCATTTGATATTAATATTGTTGTTTGTTGCATTTACATGCATGACCAAAGCACCAATTCGAGCAAAAGTTATATACGAAATATGTTTAACCTTTCTGTCGCAATTTCTTCTCCATGTTTTTGTATATACAAATGCAATTCCACACTCATACATGTGCACTTATGTACACTGTATATGTGTAGTGGCATACAATTTCAGAATTGTTGTTGTTATCTTTTTCGTTCGTTTGTTTCTTTACTTTTTGTGCCACTGTTGCCTTGCTACTAAAATATCTTGTGCACCGGCATGAAAAATTCATAATTTCAACTTTTACCTCATGAGTAATGCTCCGGGTGCAGCATTGAAGGTTGCATGTAGCATGTAGCTTGTTGCATTGTGCTATACATACACTTTACGGTGTACAGTTTAGTAATATTTGATGCAACATATTTCATGGTTTTTATAGTAACGGCTTTTGATTTTTGCATTAGAAAGGCACAGTGTGTAAATAGCGCGTTGAGTTGTCGGTAAAAGCTTAAAAAGGGTAGAAAGTTTCGAATAACGATGATAACAGAAATTTGTACGACATGCTCGTTCATTTCTGCATACACACAAAGCAGAATTTTCAACTTTAATAAGCTCTGGAGCTAATAGCAGGTATCTAAAGTCAGAAGAAAAAAAATTGACGATACAAATCATTGTTCAGTATTTTAATTCATTATACTTTACATAATATGGATCGAAATGCATTTACGGGCTGTTCATTAGCTATCAGTTCAAATAGTCAGCATTAATTTATATTTTAATAGTTATGTAGTTAAAATGGGAGCGATTACAAAGAAAAAGCAAATTAATTTCAACAAATTAAGTTATTTGCACATTAATAAACCTTCATTTATTCAGGGTTTTAAACACCAATGACTAATAAGTTTGCTAGAGAGCAGTATAAGGTGCAATTATGTCAAATAGTTACTAATAACTATATATAGACATATACAAGGTGCGTTCCAAAGTAAACAGGACTTAAAAAAAAATCAATTTATTTTATTCAAAATAGTCTCCTTCTGCTTCAATACAGCTTTTTGCATGGCCCAAAAGCATGTCGAACGAGTGTTTTAGCTCGTTGACCGGTATGGCCGCCAGTATGCCGGTGGAAGCCTTTTGAATGGCCTCAACGTCTGCATAACGCTTTTCTTTCATGAGCAAATGCATTTTTCCGAAAAGGAAGAAGTTGCACGGTGCTATATCACGTGAATACGTGGAGTGGTTAATGGTTAAAATGTGATTTTGGTCAAATAATCCTCCTTTGAATGTTGGATTCTGCACACACCTTTCGTAAGACCAAATGTTCGCTCAAACTGCGATAAATCGATGGAACTTCCGGTGATCATGGGTTTTGATTGGCCCACATATTGATCGTCATTTATGTACTTACGCCCACTTTGAAAACGTTGAAACCACTCGCGCACTTTGCTACGGGATAAGCAATCATCGCCATAAACATGTTTCGTCAATTGAAACGTTTCGGTAAAAGTTTTATCAATTTTAAAACAAAATTTAATGTTGACTCTTTGTTCAAAGCTCATTTTCGCACCGATCACACACACATACTGACATTTAAGACGCAATAACTTGACTTCCAATCAATGAAATTCTCACTGGACAATCGATAGAGATTGGAGATTCTAACGCACTAGTCGACATCGACATATAGAGGGCGCCAACAGGAGGCGCTAGATTCAAGAAGTCCTGTTTACTTTGGAATGCACCTTGTAACTATATTATATGCTCACGAATAATCGACAATAAAATATTATGCAGCTAAAATCGGTTTAATATATGAAAGTAGTGTTTCGAAACTAACCCAAGCTCACTCTTAGGTTTATTGGAAACTTTTACATTCCCAGCATGTGAAGGAGAAAACCTAAAAAACCTCTCTTTGAAGTTATTTTCCGGGTGGAAAATAGAATAATTTTTTTTTAATTGAATGAGAGCTAATATCAAGTGCTGTCTAAAATTAAATACCCTTATATTTTTGTATGAGAAATTAGTGATGTACGTTAAAGAATTTTGTAACAGCTGCTGTAAATACACTGGTTGACAGATCGCGCTAATGTTTGGAATCGTAATTAAAGACAGTTGTACCAACCTAGGAAAAAAAGCGGGAGATGAAAAGGGAAATCAAGAATTCCCGATACTTTCTTGAGAAGGTGTATCTCCTGTCATCAAACAAACAGTTGTCGCACTCAAAACTTGGCTCCCACCTCACTGTTGACAGTCATAACTTCGAAGTCGTAGAAAATTTCGTCACTTCAGAATTTAGGCACTTCAGAAATAAAGTCCTCCCTCGGCGAACAAAAGCCAATCTCTATAAGTCACTCATTATTCCCGTCCTACTATATGGTGCAGAGGCATGGAGTATAACGACACCTGATGACTCGACGTTACGAATTTTCGAGAGAAAGGTTCGGCGGAATATTTATGGTCCTTTGCGCATTGATATCGCGAATATCGCATTCGATGGAACGATGAGCTGTACGATATATGCTATTATACGTCATTGACTTAGTTCAACGAATTAAGAAACGGCGGCTATGCTGGCTAGGCAACGATGACCGAATGGACGAAAACACTCCAGCTCTGATAGTATTCGACGCAGTACCCGTCCAGGAAGCAGAGAAAGAGGAAAAACTCCCTTTTCTTGGAAGCTTTAGCGGTTGAGGAAATATGTACATTAAAACTATTACACACTTACTAAAAATGTTTTGCACTCACTCGCTACTGCAATTCTGTGTGCCAATAATAGTTCTATATCGTATTTCAGTGCTTAGTTATGGCCCTAGATAGGTTTGCCTCCAATGGCGTTTTGTGGGCGTTGCAGTGGGCCGGTTACTCCCAGGTATGAATTTGTAATTTTGTTTATTGTTAAGTAACATATTTGCCAAGTTGTTACTCAAGTTGCAGCTTACATGGTCAGACGGACGAATAAAGAGCCAGTCACCCAGATTCCAAATTTCTTCGTCATCCTGTTTTTTTATATACATACATATGTATATATAATCATATATCAATATCGATTACTTTTGGATTAAGCACACAACCTTAGGTGAACGAAACTATTTGCAGTAGTTTGACTGTCATTTAATTTGTGAATACCGCTTGCATACTTGAAGAGTTTTGCATTCTAACCTATTCTTACCTACTTTGCCCCTACACACAGTGCGACTTCTTGGCAAGATGTAATACTCCAACTTAGTCACAACTGGCATTTTTTCAAATAACTGGGTTCCATGGTTAGTAGTAATTGTCGACCCATATGCAATACTAATTTTAACCGTATGATATAAAAATTTGTAATTGAAATATTTCTTACCAAAATAATCGAATGATAATAATACCTAACGATTACCCTGCTCCCGTAAACCGACGCGAGGAGCGCAATCCGCAAACGAGCGGAATTAGCCGAGTCTTAAAAGGCAAGAGAGTTTTAAGCGTTGCGATCTTAAGCTGCTCAGCAACAGAAGCAAAAATTTCAATATCCAAAATTAAGAATTAGGTAAAAGTACTTATTTTTAAATGCTACTTGTTGAGAGCAGATAAAATAATTTTTTAATGGTAAACATTGAGTCTGTTGGATCAAATGTGGTGGAATAAGAATTGAAATCATGACATATACGGCGGAGTGGTTCGCTTAACTCAAAATTTGTTCTAGAAAATTTTAAAGTAAAGGTCTAAACTGCCTGGTAGAGCGAGCGGGAACGTTAAAATTAATGTCAGATAAGAGAGATGGGCTACAGACTGACCTATGCATGAGTTTTACAAGAAATATTATACCAAGCATCTCCATACGACCAGCCAGTGTAGGGAGATTTATAAGTTTGAAAAGGTTAGTGTAAGGGGGAAGATTTAAACTGGAATCCCAAAGCAAATGATTTAAGGTAAAAAGTAAAAATTGCTTTTGAACGGACTCTAACTTATCCGAATGGACTTGGTAACTAGGGTTCCAAACTACGGAAGCATACTCTAATATAGGCCTCACAAAACAGAACAGGACCAAGAACAGAATTGGACCAAGATGGCTACCTTGAGGAACGCCTCATGGAACATTGTTTATATCAGAATCGTTAAATATGACTTATTGAATTCTATTACTAAGATAAGAAGCAACCCATTTTAGAAATATTGGTTGAAAACCAAAAAGATCAAGTTTATTCAAAATAATTGAATGGTTTACTTTATCAAAAGCCTTACTAAAATCTGTGTATATAACATCAGTATGCTTATTCGCCCTAAGGCCCGTTGATACAGGGGATACAAATTCAAGCAAATTAGTTATTGTAGATTTCCCTTTACGAAAACCGTGCTGAGAAAAATAAATTAGTGGACAAATCTGGAAGGTTATGTCTTCTGTTATAATTGCTTCAAAAAGTTTAGGTATTGCTGACAACTTTGCTATTCCCCTATAGCTTTCAATAGAAGACCTAAATCCACTCTTATGTAAAGGAATTATAAATTATTTTTTCCACACAGATGGAAATAAGCCTTGCATAAGATATGAATTAAATAGTTTTGTTAGGGTTTGGTATATATATTTGCACAATTCTTAAGAAGGTATGAGGGAATCATATCTGGGCCATAATTAAATGATTGTTCTAACATATTAACTGATGTAAGACGTCTGTTTCGGAAATTGTAGGTGAATTAATTACAGAAATCGGATATAACTTGTGCTGATGGGGAACATTTTTTGGGGATTGTGGAGAGTAATTGGACCTAAAAAATTCAGCGAACATATCAGAAATTGTGTGACTGTCACTAAACATATTAGACTTATATTTCATAGCAGACGGGAAATTAAAAATCTTGCGTTTGGAGTTGACGAAACCATAGAACAATTTTGGATTACGTATAATATTATTTGTTACTTTGTTTATATAATTATTACAAGATATTTTGTTAAGTTCAGCAAATTGTCGACGCAATTTAGAATATTTTGAATAGTCAGCAACCAAACCAGTTTTTTTAAAAATGCAAAAATTATAATACCCTGTGCAACTTCTAATTGTTGTAGCAATTCAGCACTAATCTCATGTAATATATACCTAGAAGGAAACTGCTGCATGCGAAGACCCATTACAACTCGACTACATTTCTTGAAGTAAACAATTACAGCTCTCAATAAAAAGTTTGCACTAATCTGTAAAATTCTCATTTCGCATTCATTGCACGAGTCATTTCCACGCAAATTGCTTTTATGAAGCTTGCTCATAAGATTTTATTGTAATGCTAACTAGCGTGATTTCCGTGAAATACTAAAACAATTAACCTATTAATTTTAATTGCAGCGAATGCACACACTTGCATTTCATGCATATTGCCTCGTGTAGCTGTGTACGCTTTTGGGCGTTCAACGACTCCGGCGCTCACCTAAATACGGTCTTATGCAGTCTGCGCCGGGTAATTGCAACGGCAATTTTGTATCCATATAAGCATGTAATCGTAAGCTGCTTTAATTCGAAAGACCACCGAAAGGAGCGCACTCACGCTCATACGCACACATATGCAAAACACTAGCGGAGGAATAAAAAAGCCAACCAATCGACAAAGTATTGATCAAGTGGCATGGAGCACTTGGCGAGTTCAATGCATGCAACTATAAGTATGTACACATATACAATTACAAGTGTGCAAAAGTGCGCAGCTCTGCACTTGCAACATGTCTGTCGCAAAAGCAATGAGTGCATACAACAATCTTCTATATACATACATAAATATGTGGCGTGTACGCTTATGCGCGTCTGCTCGCTTGCAACTATTAGCGTATACCGCTATGACTGGAAATTGAAAAAATTTATCTTTTCATTAAGTTAATTGCAAATTGGATGAAACTCCAATTTTACACTTCATTTCGTGCAATTCATGGCTGACTGACAATTTAGTTTGTTATTAAGAAATTTGTTGCCGGCATGTATCGGTGTGCTTATATGTAGTGGCGCGTATCTGGCTAAGTGTATTCATTTAAGCGCACATAAGAATATGAGAATATAGTCAGTTGAAATACATACAAACATACAAAAATGCATAAATATGTAGACAACGATCGTCCGTTCATTAATAATTTCTTATACGCGGTAAGTGAGAAAGGGTAATGTGACGTGGTTGCGTAATCATGACCATGCAAAATACACTTGAAAGTAACGGCTACACTGTTCATGTAGAAATATTTTAGGGCTTCGGTTTTTTTCCAAGTTTATTCTTTTTTTTTGCAAGTTTCAGTTTTTTTCTAAAAGTAAGGATTCAACGCAAACAAGCTCTGAATTTACAATTTAAGCCGTGCTTAATTCATACTATTTTCCTATATATATTAAATGGGATGTTTGATATCTGGCATTCTTCTTCTTCTTAATTGGCGTAGACACCGCTTACGCGATTATAGCCGAGTTAACAACAGCGCGCCAGTCGTTTCTCCTTTTCGCTACGTGGCGCCAATTGGATATTCCAAGCGTAGCCAGGTCCTTCTCCACTTGGTCCTTCCAACGGAGTGGAGGTCTTCCTCTTCCTCTGCTTCCCCCGGCGGGTACAGCGTCGAATAATTTCAGAGCTGGAGTGTTTTCGTCCATTCGGACAACATGACCTGGCATTAAGCCGGTAAATTTACCACCTTCAAAAAATGACGTTCTTTTTCGAAATCTTGTGCTTCACAAAAATATTTTTATATTTTTGTCTCTAAAACGTTCCTTTAAAAGTTATATGCAGTAAAAATTGTATATCAAACTTACTGAACGAACATTCTCAACTAGAAGTGATTTATATACTTTTTGTTACTCATACAGCATGGTGTACTATATTAATACAATATGTACGATTGATGCATAATTTGATTTGCCTATAACTTTTAAATAATTATGCTTCTGAAAATAAATATTAATGTCTTTTTACCAGAATATCATACCTCCAAGTTTTAGGTTTATTTGCTTGGAGATAAAAAAATGTGTATCAAAAATTCGAATGTAAAATATATGGGAAAAGTAAAATGGTTTGGCCACGGTTTAATGTGACAATAAAAACTTGTTAACGTAGAACCTCTTGGACTAGAATTACACTTACTTTTCGTATTTTTTCTTCTATTAGTGAATAACTATTTTATAGAATTTTTTATAGAATTTTCTAATGAGACTGATACGCTTAGCTCTAGCTATGTCTGAGACATGGTTATTTGACCAAACCAGAGAGCAGGCCATGAAATTGTCCGATACCACCCATATGCAATATTAACTCGGATTTCAACTACCCTCGGCATCCTGATTATTTTAATATATGTATAAGATGTATAATAAGAGTGATATGATTTATTAGCAAAAACAAAAAAAACAAAATTCACTATATGTTATGGAAATTCAAACGATTTTTTTATTTAAGGTGAAGTCCAATCGATACAATCAAGGTTTGAAAATTACATCAACCAATGGTCTGCACGACTTCTTTTGCAGAAACGAATTACTTGAACCCAATATTCCAGTACTTTTTCCGCTAAATCAAGTTAATGTCAATGTTATGAATAGCCCGCTCAATGTAGACTTCTTAAGCTGGGAGAGTGTCTGATTTATTGCTAATCTCTATCTATAACGCTCACTTTGACAGTAACGGTGTCACCAGCTTCATTTCGAAATAAGTACGCACCGATGATTCCACCAGACCAAAACCACACCAATCTGTTAATTTAGATTTTCTTCGCACCAGAATCAGCACTTTTATTTATTTACCGAACCACTCTTATGAAAGTGAGCCTCATCGGAGAAGATCATGTTCTTAAAAAAATCGTTATCGTTTTCAAATTGTTTCAAGGAAAAATAAACAAATTCACAACAGTTTGCGAAGGTCCGATTGCTTTTGATCTTGAGTAATAACATTTATATGGATTAAAGCCCAAATCCATTCTCAAAATCTGCCAGATTGTGATTTGAAATAGTCCCAACTATTGAGAACGTCTGTATTTTGAAAAATTGCGGCATTCAGCACAACACCAATATTTTCATTCCGGTTCTATATCTCATTAGCACTTTAGTTTTATGTTAAGGAACTGTGTCCTCGAAATTTTCAACAATTCTACGAAGAGCGAGCACAGGTGGGCGATTATTACGACTATAAAATGGCAAAGACGCACGACAAGTTGCAATTGGAGAACGATTATTTTGATAATAATTTGTAGACGTTGTTCTTGCGACTATCTTTCCATAATGAAATTGCCATTACCAGGGTGACCCATTTTGAGCTCTAAAAAATCGATTTTAAGCGCTTAAAAAGCTCCAAAAAAGTAAAAAATATGCTCTTAAAAAAGTAAAATATGACGATAAAAAAATTTATTGTATTACAATTCTTTTTGTGAATTTTATTGACAAATATTCAAATTTTACTACATTAATTAAGAAAAATAATAAAAGTATATTTTCCTTTGTCCTATTTATTGCAATGCACTACCATGTGCATTTTTAGGCTTTCCAACTTAAAATTACGTCTGTATTCAGATAATATATTTCCATAAATTGAAAAAGATCTTTCCACGTCACAAGATGTGGTTGGACAATATTTAAATTTAGTTATTTCATTTGGAAAGAACTTAGCAATTAAACTTGTTACTTGTTTATTTTCAAAAAGAACATTATTTATGTTCACAAGTACTTTGTAATCTGGGTTACGCAGCATAATTGCTTTAAATTTATTTAAATATTTATCATTTGTGATCGTTTTCAATCTCAAAAAACTGTGTTAAGTATGTTAATACTTTTTTCAAGGGGAATTCCTTTTTCTTCGAGCTGTTTTATGCTTTCGTTTATAAAAACAAAATTCATTTTAATAAAAGCTAAGTCGCTGGTCAATTGCTGATCTTCAAAAAGGTTTTTTGCAACTTTAATGGCCTCGGAGTCTTCTGGGTCGAAGGTGTCAAGCACAGTTTAAATTTCATTAAAATTTATTTATACAGGTCCCCCATCTGGTTATAACTGGACTCGGAGGCAATGGTAAATCTGGGAACATTTCTAAAAGTTTTTTTTACGCGAGGGTGCCTAAAAAATTTGTTAAATAAATGTTTGCCTTGTGAATACAGTAAAGTCTATGCAATGCATGCGCAAAACATGTTACATGCATCATTTTTGGATACAAAACTTTTAAGCTGGACATAGCCGACAGCATATAGGCTGCTGCGTCTGTTACGACAAGTAAGACTTTCGAATATTGTATGCCTTCTGGCCATAATAATTGCATGCTGTCATTAAAGAATGCAGCCACATTACTTGCGTTTGCCGAACCCAGCTCGGCTACATTTAAAAGGTAACACTTGTCTTTTTCTTCTTCTTCTTCAAGAACTCCAAATACAAAATTGGCAATATAACGTTGCTCGATGTCTGACGTTTCGCCTAAAGACACCCATATATATTTATTTTCCACCTTTTTTTTTAAATTTTCCATACATTCGTAGTATAATTTTGGAACGTATCTACGCATTGTTGTCTCTGATGGCACGTTGTTTTCAGTATATTTTTCTTCTAAAAATTTTACTTGCATAAACGTTTTGTACCATGCCAAATGGATTTGATTCCTGCTCTTTATGTGTCAATAACGTTTGTTCATCACGTTTTGTTGAATTTTTTTGCAATGGAATATTTTCATAGCTTGCATAAAAATTAAACACGTTTGAAACTAAAAATTTTCTAAGCATAAGGCAATAACTGAAACAGCAATAAATAGCATTGTCGGTGGTGTTATGCTAAGTAAAATATAAAGGTGTAAAAGAGACAACAACATGAATATTTAACAGAAACAGTGTTGTGAAAAATGGTAAAAAAAGGAATAAAAGGTAAAAATAAAACCTTAAAATGATGAACAAATACAAAAATACGCAGCATAACCAAATAATTGCAAATATATGCAGCATAATCAATATTAAGTAAAATCATAAAATGGGTCACCCTGGTCATTACATATTAAAAATGACCGAAACGATACTTAGAAATCATCTCATCCCTTTAGGAAAACCGGTTATATATGGTGGGTAACTATATTTGTGCGTTTTTTCTTCCAAAATATCGACATTTATTTGAGAAGAGAAAAGAACGGGGCGGTAAGTTTTATCCCGAAGCTATACCCCATCTTTCTGGCGATTTTTGGATCTGATCTTTGAAACTGTTTTCTGATGTGATCGATATTTCAGTGAGGGCGTATCGCTTCGACCGGCACAAATATTAGTCAGAAGGGCAAGGTCTCACCTATGAGGCGGGTGAGGCAACATTTCCCTAAAGCTGTTTTCCATGTAGCTTTTAGCCGATTTTACTACTTCAATTTTATGAGTTGTGCTCGGTAGCGGTTTAAATATAGACAGTTTCACCGAATTTTAGAAGCTCATAATACAGCACCAAATACAAAGCAATATTTTACCGTCATAGACATTTGACTTTGCCGTTGATTTGCCTGGTTGGTCAGGTTTCGCATATAATTTTTTTGCATTTAAAGTCGTCATAATGGCTCTATCTTTCATCACTTTTTCGATTTAAGAACGATTTTTTTCTAGCATTCGAACAGCACCTTTTAAATGACTGCTTGGGAGACTCTCAGAAATTATGTTTCTAGTTCTTCATCTTCAAACGTTCTCATCTTCATAGATGCGGGATTATATCTCCCCATTGACGTAGTAAAAAAGTTCCTCTTCCGTGTGAATTTTCTCGGCAATCCTTGCAAATAACGAACACGATCATTTAATTTCGGTGCGTGACAGAATTTAAAAAAGCATTTTTTTGACTTAACAAATAATATTTAGTGACAGAAAACATTTTGTTCAAATAATTTTGACAAATAATGCAGAGTAACCAGTCTTTGGCTTATTAAAAATTACTGCTTTGGAAATGGAACAAATGTCAATTATATTGTTTCTCTCTTGAGTATTGAAAAGCACAATACCACAAAACAGTAATGTTTGCTCATAGTTTTATATGCGAAGTTTGGGGTAGTTCTAGGAAAAGTTTTCATTGTTTATCGCTACAATAAACTAGATAAATTTGTGCGTGAAATTTAGTCAATAAACACACTCCCATTGAAGTTACGACACAGAAAGCATAGAATTTTCTACGAATTCAATAATAAATCTTCAATTGGTTTTACTTAGCCTGTCAGATATTACAAAAGCATTGACTACCCCCGAAGTTACGTATACGCCGTGGCAACTCTAGAAATTGCAATCAATGTAGTCCAGCTGAAAAATTAATTGAGTTTTCAAAATTTAGTATTGAAAATAGCAAACCCGCTGAAGTAAGCGAAACACCACATGAATTTGACTTTTAATAAAACCGTTTTTATGCGCAACGGAAAAAATCTCTTGCTAAATGTGGCACCGTTTTGAGGCAAACTTGAATCAGTAGTATATTTTTCCATATGCAGGCAAACGTACAAAGCCTTTTTCATATGCGACGCTGGTATGCAGTGCATACAAGAATGTGCATATTGGGTGCGTGTATGGGCTCGCTGCATATGCAATTTTATACAGTTACGCTTGTTTCGCTTTGTATTGTACAAGTAGATTTGATTTGACTATGGTTACCATTGCAATTTCACTTCATCATTCAACTATGCCACGCTCCAGTGACCTTCTGTACACATCATACAGTGCATTCGTTCGGTGTATCATTTCGATGCCAGCAACAGCAGCAGCAGCTCAAACATTTTTCATTAGAATTACATCTTTTGTAACGTTGCAATATGTGCAACCGTCTCGCACCAATGAAAGGCGCAGTGGTGCCACATGCAGTTTAACAAGGGACAATATGTCGATACGGCGAAAAAGTACGTATGTATACATTTTATGAGTACGTATATGTTTAACATATAAGCAGATTATTGTATGTGTATGAATGTATTGGGCTGCTTACAAAGTGCTGCGTAGTTCTGTTATCTAAATAATATTAGATGGAACTCCAATAAGTACGAGTAGACCACAAAATATGCTAAAATACGAAATTTATTATACTTGTATAAGTGTATACAAGTAAAGATGAATAAGCGAAAGAAAATATGAGACAGGTAGGAATATTGATATAAAATTAGTATGAGTATAATGCCGATCTGAAGATGAATACTAATATGAGAAAAGTATTAGAGCGGGATCTGTTTAATACATTATTTTTTTCTTTGCAAAAACAAACTGAAGTTTAATTTTTGTCCAAAAAACGGATCCAGCGAAAACAAGCTCTTTATTTTCAGTTTAAACGCAACCCATATAATTTTACTTGTGTCTTATATTCGCATGGGATTTCTTAATCATTTGCAATAAGCTTTGTATCTCCAACACAGATATATCTATACCTTCGGAATATATCTTTTTAGGCACTGCTTTGTCCCTGTTTTACGACAAAAATTCTGAAGTTTCAGTATAAAAGTTTTTCTAAAAAACCAAAAAACTTTGAAAGTAACGGACACCCTGACGTAATTGAATATGAATAAGTATGAATATGAATGAGTAAGAATATGAGTGAGTATGAATAAATAAATTCATATTCATAATTCCGTAGTTTCCATATAACAGAGAAGTATTACTTATACCCGACCTTCCACAACAACGCAGCAATTAGGAAAAAAATTAATAACACTTGATGCCACACAAAGTCATCAAACCAAAACATATTGCATGTCAGCTTAGGCAAGGCAAGTCAACAGTCTTAAAAATATTAACACTAACGCCCTCTGGAAGCTAAAAAACAAAAAATAATGAGTTCTAGAAAGCAAAAAAATTTGTTATATATTTTAAACAGCAAAGTATATTTTCTTATGTGTGAAAGCGTCAAAGTATGCAAGAATGTGAAAGATGTCAGCTCACATCTTTTTCTCAACACTCATCCTGTATGAATTTGATGCGCTTGTCATGTGTTTTTATTTTAGATTGCACTTGACGTTTATCGCAAAACTTTTCGTGCACTTTTTCGCAGTCATTTTTACTTCCATTTTAGTAACCACGTATGCGTATAAATATGACACTCTATGTTATCTTTTGAAAAGTTTCTGCGGACTTGTTTGGTTTGGTTGGCTCTTTTATAATTAATTAAGTATGGACTTATGTGTGACTCTACATAGAATTAATCTGCGACATTGACAGGATTTTCTTAAAGTAGCGCATTTTTCTTATATAAAACCAAAGAAATAGCTTCCAATAATTGCCCCTTATGAAATCAAAAACAATTAGCCGAAAAGTCTTTAGTAGCGGAAGGTCTTACACAGTTAAGATTTTATACTGAATCTGTTGAATCTAGTTGTCTTTTTGTTGGGCTTTCAATTAACTAACCTAATCAAAGTACCATTATATCTTGGTAGGTGACCAAAATGCCTAAGAAATTTTTTTTCCATAACTAACCGATATAAATATAAAGCTGTATATTGCTACAAGAACTACGCGATGTCAGAATAAAACAAAACACTAAAATTTGGTAAAACGGGCGCTGTTTAATAGTCATACAAATCATTTTATGTCATCTTTTTATTAAGTGTCGGTCGGAGGATGATACAAGTTGGTAAACGCAGAGTCTTCATAGCAGCCAATATCAAAATTGAAAAACGGGATGGGCTCCGTCCATCTTTAGCCGAAAAGGTACACCTCAGGAAATAATAGAGCTATTCCCGCAAAGTTCGTTTCATAGGATTATTAACATGTGATCCAAGTAAAAGTACTTTTTTCAATAGCCCACAGTGACAGACCAGATTGTTTGGCATTTTATCATGGAAAGGTTTACACCTGAACAGCGTTTGCAAATTGTTCAACTTGATTGCGAAAACTCACGTTCTGTAAAGAATATGTTTCGCGCGCTTCGCTCAACTTATGGTCAACATAATCGACCTACTAAGAGTATTTTTCACAAGACCATCAACCATCTTGAGACCCAGCATTCATTATTTGATAATATTCGACCGAATAAATTACCTTCAGCTTGCAGTGAAGAAAATATGGCAGCCGTAGCGGAGAGTGTACACGAAGACCGTGGAGAGTCGATTCGGGGCCGTACGCAGCAACTCGGACTAACGTATGGAACGACTTGGCGTACAAAATGCACCTGTGCGAGAACTGAAGCCGCTCGACTTTTCCAACCGACATCGCTTCGCTCTATTGGCTCGTGATCTCAGCGATATTTGGTTTCAATAATACGGTGCCACTTTATACACGTCAGTCAATGTATTAATCCGAAAATTGGATTCAATGGATGGACCTTCTGAGACATGGCCGCGGCCAACATTGGAAAGAAAAAATCTTCAAAAAAGTAATTGGCAAAGAATATTCTTTCGAGTGTAAAGCTAGGAAACCTAGAAATGGGTCACCCTGTATAAAAATTTCTATTTTTTTATTCAAGTGTAGTTTGTATACATTGTGCTTGGGATTGGCAGTAAGGATATATTTTTGACGATATAGGATCCAGTAGCTGCCAACGGTGAGAATATCTCTTTCGATTTTAAGCATTTTCCTGCATAATTCATATCTTTTAATATTCAACTGTTTTTGTAAAACGATGCACTGTAAGTCATAAAAGTGGAATTATTTACTCTTGAAACCCACTGAAAATTTTCGACTATAATTTGATACTATTGAGATAACCACCGATCACGATTTTTACAAAAAATTTTGGCATAAGCTATGGAAACATCAACTTTATTGAAGGAAACTTTTGGGGAGACCATTTTCTGGTTCCGTGGACCTGTGTTGAGGCCTTCTAGATCATACGATTTAACACCGCTGGTTTATGGAGACGTTTGAACTCTGGAAGAGAATATTCAGCGCGTTATTGCTGACATACAGACCTAATTGATAAAAACACACCTCGAGACTCGGGCCACTTCAGTTGAAAAAAATCTAGTAAGATATCCATTGACTTGAAAATAGACAAAAGCGTACCTTGAAACTGTAAATAAAACGAACAAATTTAGTTGTTCATCAGATGCACCAAATGTAATACACTTATGCCAACGATTTTTTCAGTCCGACAAACATATTTTTCAAGCAGTTTTTGAGATGGTCTTTAGCTTTTTTTCGAATTTTGTTTTATCTCTTCGATCTAATGAAAATCTAGCTAGCTAAAATTTCAATTTGGGGAATAAGAAAAAATCACACGAAGCCAAATGTGGTAAACACGGCGGTTAATCAATGATGATGGCTTTAAATTGGATCACAATCGTACTGAAAAAAAATCAACTTTATCGAGACACGTCGAGCAAGAACGCGTTTTATAGCCAAAATATCGTGACCTGTCGATTTTCAAGCACCCTATCTTTCTTTACTTATAATTTATGACCAATCATGTGTCAATCCACCATTCAAAGTAGGAACGAAATTATCAACTTGTTGCTTTATTACATTATATGCAAAAAATCACCCTATCAGGGAACAAATATTTCTAGAAATAATGATATTTTTTCGTAGATAGCAATGAGTTTACACAAAGCTATCTCTGGCAGGAAAGTATGAGGAACTAACCACTGTTAGATATATTAAATGAATAAAAGTAATGTGCATACTTCATATTTTACCTTCCAAATTAGACTGTACATGCACATGCCACCACAAATTTACATGAAAACTTTAAAATGTGTTCCCTTTTGATTTAAAATTAGACACAGAATATAGAAAAGTTTTCGTTGGGCTTTTCATGTAGTACACACGTAAGGTGGTTAACTAAAGTCGAAGCTGAAGCCAAACCAGAAATGTTACAGCTACTTACATGCTTATATTAATGTATTCCAGTGCCTCATATGTAGCGCTGACTGTGTGTGTTGTATATACTGTACATTGTACATGCAACATCTATGCCGTTGGTGAATGGCTGTTCTACGCCTAGATCCTTTTACAGCAAAGGCAAGAACTTTCATTTCTAATAATATCAAATAGGCAACATTGGCTGTGTGGTAATTGAAAGCATATTTTATGCATAATATTTTATATTTAAAAATGGCTGGGTCTCCCTTTCTATTAGAAGTTCTTGCCACAACATTATTAAACAGTAAATATGGCGCATTAATATTTGACTTCTGCGGGATGATTTTAAATATTTAATTTTTCAGTTTTGCCTTTGCCTTTTCCCATTCGCTTTGCTACTCTAATAAATTCCTCGCGGCCTTTTGTCACACGCATTTTGTTTTTATTTTTGCTGCCTTGTTAAATGTCCTAAAACAGCACTCAATATTATTGTAAGGCGCACACACACACGCATGCAGTGACTTAGAGACAAATTACTAATGAAGACCCGAAATAAATAAATTGGCTGTTCGGTTTTGGCGTCCCTTTTTGCTTTGATGCTCTGCACTTTACGTAGTGTATTTGGCTTTCTTTTGCTCTTCACGGCCATTTGAAATATTTTACTTTTCAATTGCTTTTTTATGCCGACCACTTCAACCGCCCATTCGCATTTGTTTCAACTTTTACTTTCAACGAGCACTTATTTATTTGACGGCATTTAAATTGTATGGAAAACTTTTCGGCGCATCGCTTTTTCTTTCCTTCCCCAAAGCGACGGTTAGGAAACCTAAGCGAAGTGTGTGTGTGAGCAGCAAAAGGGGATGTGCGGAGCGTAAGAGATCATTTTAAATTAGCATAAAGCTTCTACTTTGTGCATTGACCTGCCTCATTATCACAGGCGTCGGCAAAAAAGCACGCGAAAAGTAAATAATAACAATAATAAATCGAGAAGAAAAACGTAAACGCAGCTCCGCCATTTCTTATCTATCCACGCCCATTGTTATCCCAAATTTTGCTCTACTCATTTTCAATTGAGTCACTGTGATTAATTGCCTTTCAATTTGGCAGCCACGCCAAGCACAACAAACACCGCAAAAAACAGTTAAAATAACAGACCTTTAAAAAGCCAGCATGACATCGCAACCAAAAAAACCGGAGTAGCGTGATAAAAAATGCGAAGCAGAGTGAAATAGCAAATGATTTTGGTCACCGTCTGAGCACGACGGATCTGTTTCATTTGTAAATTTTATAACTAAGCAGGCATGAACAAAATTAAAACCAACAAATGAATAAGAGAGATGATAAAACGAGAAATCATTAATACTGACTTTCCGATTGTAAATGGCCGGGCTTAAGACCGCCGGCATTGATAGAAAAAAGGATGCGCAGCAAATTTAATTAGGCGCGCAAAAGTTTAACATATTGCCATTTCTTTGAAAGTTTTTTCTTAGTAAGCGCTTTGCCGTTTTTAGAGACACTGACGACTGTTCGGGCGAGTGTTTAGAAATGTTGTCTGCCGCGATTGTTTGCTTGAGTAGGGTATGAAGTCTGTGGGCAGGCAGATAACCAGCAAAAGGAGGGACACTTGAAAAAAGGTCATAAATTATGGAACTAATTAATGCTACGCCAGCACACAGTATGTATTGAAAAAATATGAAAAATTCTAATGCAGATATTGCTGATATACAATAAATTCTGGAAGAGATTGGCACTACGAAATTACTTTTCTAAACGGTCATTAGATGAGATTTAAAATACTGTACCTATAAAAGGAAGTTTTTGCGGCAATTAATAAATGCAAGGAAATCTTATCTCTTCCTTTACATAGCTCGTTAACCGTTCGAAATGGCTTCGAGTTTTATCTCTTGTTAAACTTGGAAAAATAAAAGCGTGAAATGTACACAAAATTAGTATGACTGGTGACATTTTAACGGTTTCATATATGTATATATAAGTATTTAGAGTTTTTATCCAAGTTTTAAAACAACGAGACAATATCTAACGAAATCTGAAGAAAAGCTCCAAACTATAATGCATTCAGAAAAAGTTAGTTGCATTAAGTACACAATAGACCTAAAGTCGCGGTGCAATCTTCACTTACTTATCTAATTGCTTACGGCTTATTACATTAAGCTGAATACACAAAACACAAAAAACAGTTATTACCAATGTTTAGCGCTACATGCAAAGGACTAATAAGTTTTTTACTCCAAATGCTAATATTTATTGTCCAGATGGACAGACATGTCAGGCGAATAAGTTTTATATGTTATATGTTTTCGTTTCATTAAATTCTCGTAACCGCACTATCATAAATTGTACATCGTGTTCAAGAAGGCCACAAGAGGCATAAGCCCGGAAAACTTACCAAAAATTTCTGAAAATATTTTGAATGAGTTAACGAACATCATTAAAATATCAAAAAACTCGTTCATGTGCACCGGTCAATAACACTTACTTTGAAAGGACGATCCGGAACTGAACAAATCAAATACGAACGAGTTTCTGCACCGATTTTTGACACGGATACAATATTATATTACAAGGTGCGTTCCAAAGTAAACATGACCTTTTGAACCTAGCGCCCCCTGGTAGGGCCATCTATACGTCGACTGCTGCGTTAGAATCTGCTATCTTTATCGATTGTACAGTGAGAATTTCATGACATTTCATTGATTGGAAGTGAAGTTATTGCATTTTAAGTGTCAATATGTTTGTGTTATCGGTGCGAAAATGAGCTTCGAACAAAGAGTCAACATTAAATTTTGTTTTAAAATTGGTAAAACTTTTACCGAAACGTTTCAATTGATGAAACAAGTTTATGGCGATGATTGCCTATCCCGTAGCAGAGTGCATGAGTGGTCTCAACGTTTTCAAAGTGGTCGTGAGGGCATAAATGACGATCAACAGATGGGCCAATCAAAATCCATGATCACCGGAAACTACATCGAAACTGTGAGTGAATTCATCAAAAATCAGTCGAAATCATCATTGAAATTCATGGAAATGGAATTGAACATCTCCAAAACATCGATTTACCGCATTTTGACAGAACATTTGGGCTTACGAAAGGTGTGTGCACAAATTGACTGACGACCAAAAATTTCTCAGAATCCAACATTGGATTCGACGCATGTGACCGATTATTTGACCAAAAATTACATTTTAATCATGAACCACTCCCCGTATTCATCTGATATGGCACCGTGCGACTTCTTCTCTTTTTCGGAAAAATGCATTTGCCCATGAAAGGAGAGCGTTATGCTGACGTAGAGGCCATTCAGAAGGCTTGCACTGGCACACTGGCGGCCATACCGGCCAACGAGCTAAAACACTCGTACGACATGCTTTTGGACCGTTCAAAAAGCTGTATTGAAGCAGAACGAGACTAGTTTGAATAAAATAAATTGATTTTGCCGAAAAAACCATTTTTTCTGTTTTTTGTTTTTTAAGTCCTGTTTACTTTGGAACGCCCTTGTACAGATTGGAATCTAAAGAGTAGCCCGCTGAATGGTTGTTGTCCCGTGAAAGTCATTCACAGGCTTTACCCAATACTTTTTGAGATCACGGAAAATGATTGCCATCGACTACATTGAGTTTGGTAAAAGAATCAACGAACAATACGATAAATTGATTGTTTTGTTAGCTCTATTATATGAAGCGCTATCTTAATGGAACCAAAGATCGTCCGCATCAACATTCTTCAATTCATGGACAAAAAAGTCATTAATTATGGTTCTACAGTGTTCCCTTATCACTGTAAAATTATAGGCGGCCAGTGATTTCCTCTATATAGCACTCCAAAGAGTGACTTTTCGGCAATAGCTTGTGGATTATCACTATTTCAAATGAGACAATTTTGTTTATAAACGAACAAATTTATTCAAAAGTGAGTTTCGGCGATCGATGGCCATTTTGTTTTGGACCAATTCAGAGAATGTGCGATGCGCCTGATCGTCGCTCGGATTCAATTCTGGCACAAATTGGACTTTGTAAGCTCGGGAAATAAGATCCTCTCGAAAACTCATCCATAAAGTGGTTGGGCACAGCTCTAATTGAAATGTGCCATGACAGATAGACACAATCGGGTATTCTTTGATACTCTGCTCCACAACAGCAGTTGTGTCTTCATTGTGCACTGTACTGCGTTAGTTAGCACACTGTGTCCAGTTCAAACAAACTTAGAAGATGGAATAGTAAAAACAGTTCATAAATAAAAAATACAATGAAAACTCTATTAAATGGACGCTCTAATAAATATATATATAAATAATCGTCTAAAATGTATACCACAGCAACACGTGTCTTGCCGCTGACTTTGATTATTGCAAGTTGTACGTATATAGAATGTTCGGTTGCACCCGAACTTAGCCCTTCCTTACTTGTTTTAGCAATAAATTTTCACTGTTTTCAAATGTTGTTTCGTAGTAAGACTGTACATTACAAAATGACAAACTAATCTCACTATAAGTCAAGTGTAGAAGTGAATAAGTTGGAGGATGGAGTCATCTGTAGAAGTTCACGCAAGTGAGGAAAGTTCTCTGATCGCCATTCACTTGGGAGTGGCCAGAATCGATTTTTTTACACATGGCTCAAGCAGCTCACTACTTCCGGTCTTTGACCAAGTATCCTCTGGGTAGCCTAAGAACATCCGTTCGAAGGCGAGCTAATGTGAGAAGGCGAAATATTCCCTACATAGGGTTGTGCGCTGGGCTTGGGACCCGCCACGTAAAAAACAATACCAATGAAAAAGTTGAAACAGCCTCGGATGAGAGACCCCCCTTTTGATGACGACCATGGCAAACGGAATAAGGACTACGATTTGAGGGCATGCACCTGGAATGTTCGGACCCTTAATTGGGAAGGTGCCGCTGCCCAGCTGGTTGATGTCCTCGCAAAAATAAAGGCTGACATCACCGCCGTCCAAGAGATGCGATGGACGGGACAAGGACAGAGACGAGTAGGTCCTTGTGACATTTACTACAGTGGCCATATAAAGGAGCGCAAGTTTGGTGTTGGATTCGTGGTGGGAGAGAGACTCCGTCGCCGAGCACTATCATTCACTCCGGTGAATGAACATCTAGCCACAATCCGCATCAAAGCGAGGTTCTTCAACATATCGCTGATTTGCGCCCACGCCCCGACGGAAGAGAAGGACGATGTGACCAAAGATGCCTTCTATGAGCGCTTGGAGCGCGCCTATGAGAGCTGCCCCCGCCACGATGTCAAAATCGTGCTTGGCGACTTTAACGCCAGGGTGGGCAAAGAAGGTATATTTGGCACTATGGTCGGTAAATTCAGCCTCCACGACGAAACATCCCCAAATGGGTTGAGGCTGATCGACTTCGCCGGGGCCCGAAATATGGTTATATGTAGTACTAGATTCCAGCACAAAAAAATTCATCAAGCTACCTGGCTGTCTCCGGATCGAAAAACTACCAACCAGATCGATCATGTTGTGATAGATGGAAGACACGTCTCCAGTGTTTTAGATGTGCGTGCGCTCCGAGGTCCTAACATCGACTCGGACCACCATCTTGTTGCAGCTAAGATTCGTACTCGCCTCTGTGCAGCAAAAAACGCACGCCAACAAACACAAGGAAAGTTTGACGTCGAGAAGCTGCAATCACAACAGACAGCCGAACGATTTTCTACTCGGCTTGCACTCCTGCTCTCTGAGAGCACTCGTCAACAACTCGGTATAAGGGAACTGTGGGACGGCATTTCAAATTCCTTACGTACAGCTGCAACCGAAACCATTGGTTTTCGGAAAGAGCAAAAGAACAACTGGTACGACGAGGAGTGCCGTGTCGCAGCGGAGAGAAAACAGGCTGCCTACCTCGCAACGTTACGATCGACCACTACACGTGCGGGATGGGATAGATACCGAGAGTTGAAGAGGGAAGCGAGACGCATTTGCACACAGAAGAAGAAAGAGGCCGAAATGCGTGAGTACGAAGAGCTTGATAAGCTGGCCGACAGGGGTAATGCTCGAAAATTCTACGAAAAAATGCGGCGGCTTACAGAACGTTTCAAGACCGGAGCATACTTTTGTAGAACCCCCAAAGGTGATCTAGTCACTGATGCCCAGAGCATAGTTAAATTATGGAGGGAACACTTCTCCAGCCTGCTGAATGGCAGTGAACGCACAACGCCAGGAGAAGGAGAACCCGATTCCCCAATCGATGACGATGGAACAGACGTTCCATTACCCGACCATGAAGAAGTTCGAATAGCAATTGCCCGCTTCAAGAACAACAAAGCGGCAGGGGCCGACGGATTGCCGTCCGAGCTATTCAAACACGGCGGCGAAGAACTGATAAGGTGCATGCATCAGCTTCTTTGTAAAATATGGTCGGACGAAAGCATACCCAACGATTGGAATTTAAGTGTGCTATGCCCAATCCATAAAAAAGGAGACCCCACAATCTGCGCCAACTACCGTGGGATTAGCCTCCTCAACATCGCATATAAGGTTCTATCGAGCGTATTGTGTGAAGTATAAAAAGCCCTCCGTCAACAAGCTGATTGGACCTTATCAGTGTGGCTTCAGACCTGGAAAATCAACAACCGACCAGATATTCACCATGCGCCAAATCTTGGAAAAGACCCGTGAAAGGAGAATCGACACACACCACCTCTTCGTCGATTTCAAAGCTGCTTTCGACAGCACGAAAAGGAGCTGCCTTTATGCCGCGATGTCTGAATTTGGTATCCCCGCAAAACTAATACGGCTGTGTAAACTGACGTTGAACAACACGAACAGCTCCGTCAGGATCGGGAAGGACCTCTCCGAGCCGTTCGATACCAAACGAGGTTTCAGACAAGGCGACTCCCTATCGTGCGACTTCTTCAACCTGCTCCTGGAGAAAATAGTTCGAGCTGCAGAACTAAACAGAGAAGGTACCATCTTCTATAAGAGTGTACAGCTGCTGGCGTATGCCGACGATATTGATATCATCGGCCTCAACACCCGCGCCGTTAGTTCTGCTTTCTCTAGGCTGGACAAGGAAGCACAGAAAATGGGTCTGGTAGTGAACGAGGGCAAAACGAAATATCTCCTGTCATCAAACAAACAGTCGTCGCACTCGCGACTTGGCTCTCACGTCACTGTTGACAGAATCCAATGTGGTTTAACGTGGGTATCTGCCTAAGGAGGCTCAAATCCACGGTGTTTTCTATTACTAGAAACACACAGATCAAAACAATGCGTTGATCAGCGCCCCAAAGCGTAAGTGTGTGCACCCACACTACACTCTGGAGAAACCAAAGTATGAGTGCCTGCCACACACACATACACCTTGGTTCCAAATTGATGACCTTTCCACCTTGGTCGGGTGCGAGGCCCATCTAAAACCTCTGCCGTACTCTGGGTCCGGCACCCGGCCGCAGTGCGACTCCACATTGGACTAAGTCCTTCCTGCATTTAGGTTTAAACCACAGCCACCAAGGGCCAAGACCCAATGAGCATACTGGAGCGAACTCCAGGGGCGGCTGCTCCCCGTGGTACCATGTTTTAGTCTTTGGTGTGACCTGTAGCCCAAGCTTGCGCTTAAGTTACTGCCAGTCGAGCCCCCAAGAATTCCAAGGAATTCTTAAGAACCCGACTGTATGATTTTTGTTATCCCTTTAGATTTTAGAATTTGTTATATAATCGCAAACCCATTTAAGAATATGACATCATTTCGAGCTATTTTTTTATAGCACTGTTCTGACTTAGACCATGTTGACAATTATAAACAGACCTGTACTTGTCAGACATAGTGCATTTGGCTTTTAGTCCCCTCTTACGACAGGCATGCCTTGCCGCGGGCATATTCGGTTTCCCCCCCTACCCGCAGGGGGTCACTGTTGACAGTCATAACTTTGAAGTTGTAGATAATTTCGTCTATTTAGGAACCAGCATTAACACCACCAATAATGTCAGCCTGGAAATCCAACGCAGGATTGCTCTTGCCAACAGGTGATACTTCGGACTGAGTAGGCAATTGAAAAGTAAAGTCCTCTCTCGACGAACAAAAGCTAAACTCTATAAGTCGCTCATAATTCCCGTCCTGCTATATGGTGCAGAGGCTTGGGCGATGACAGCAACCGATGAGTCGACGTTACGAGTTTTCGATAGAAAAATTCTGCGAAAGATTTATGGTCCTTTGCGCATTGGCCACGGCGAATATCGCATCCGATGGAACGATGAGCTGTACGAGATATATGACGACATTGACATAGTTCAGCGAATTAAAAGACAGCGGCTACGCTGGCTAGGTAATGTTGTCCGGATGGATGAAAACACTCCAGCTCTGTAAGTATTCGACGCAGTACCCGCCGGGGGAAGCAGAGGAAGAGGAAGACCTCCACTCCGTTGGAAGGACCAAGTGGAGAAGGACCTGGCTTCGCTTGGAATATCCAATTGGCGCCACGCAGCGAAAAGAAGAAACGACTGGCGCGCTGTTGTTAACTCGGCTACAATCGCGTAAGCGGTGTCTACGCCAATTAAGAAGAAGAAGAAGAAGTCAAGGAATAGGTGACAAAAAGGTAAAAACTTCGAAGAAAGTATTGCGTCATTGAAAACCAACTTAACATCTTACAAGGGTTTAGAGCATTGTAAAGATTTGAAAAGTATGTGTTTTGAAAAAACGAGCCGTGGTATGTAAGATATACATTATTCCTAATTTTATTTTGTATTATTACTGCAATAGAACCTCAAATTTAACGCCTTCGAATTATGTTAGTATAATCCATAATTACACAAGAATAAGTTTTTTGTCCGAAAGGAAGAATTTAGTGCTCTTCAGTTGGCTTTATCAGCCAACACGCATTAACTCTTTGCGTTTGGATTCAACCGAAATAAGAGGTGGCAAAAGTTCCTTTCCAAAAATTTTTTGGACATCTAGATAAATTTCTAGATGAATCCAATTTTCCTACGGAGGCCAGATCTACTATACTCGTACAGTATACAAATAATTTGAATAAACAATACGTAAAATATTCTCAAAATACTTAAAAGTCCATTTAATCAACAAAACGTGTGCACTTGAACAAGTTCACATCATTTGCATGATATTTTGCATTATAGTCATATCGCATTTCCCTCCATCCTTGCTTAGGCATCTGAAAGCAAACTTCAGCGACAATAATAATCATAAAAGTGTACATGATTATGCTTAAAAAGTATAGATAAGCGGCGCCAGTATGTGCAGACAATGAAACTGAAAGCTCTGTTAAGCAATTGAAAAAATGTTGGAATCCAGCAACCAGTAAAGATGAAAGATTTGATTACCTCTCTATGCTTAATGAGAATAAGTGCAATTTCACTTTATGGGCCACAAACGCACAATACGCAGACCGTTAGTCACAGTGCAACAACAAAACAGCAGAAATGAAATAAAAAGACATGCCAAATATAATTGCTTCGGAGAGTTTGTCATTTGGCAATGCTTATAACGAGCTATTTGACGGCTGCCCGCTGTGACGGCACTGCGTGCCAAACGCTGTATGTGTTACCGTTACACGCACGCACAGTCTACAACAACTATTTCTCCATCAATGCGAGTTTTCTTTTTTCATTGTTCCACGCATTTAACCTTCTTTCTTACCGTGGACAATTGTGGTTTGCCTCATTTTGCCCCAAATATTTGGCTCGTATGCGAATATGACGTCAATTGCTATTACCTTGCCTCCTCCTGATGTTATGTAACAACACTGATGTATATCTGACTTCTTTATAGCTGTAATTGAAGTTGTTATTGTTTGTTCTTTGTTTTTTGTGCTTGTGTTGATTATGTTTTGCTGCGAAAATGACATAAGCCATTAACCCTCCGTATGCACTTTAAGTTTACACTCGCATATAAAACGCACACAAATACAACAACACGTTCGTGAGTCACGTGGTCGCTTGCAATCACAATCACAGCGTAAATGAAATATAAAACAGACAGAAAGGACATTAGAATTGGGCTTATGGGACTACAAAAACATTTTTATACTCGTTGCTGTTACTTTCCTCCTAAGGTTACGTATACGCACTGTTACACTTGCACACACAGCACACTTGCATGCAACCATTTGTAAGGATGTGTATGGAAAGCTGTACAAAAGTGTGTCATTTTAGTAGCCGGCGCTTCATTTCGTTTCAGAAACAGTGGTGTAAAGAAAAACTGCATAGTTGAAGCAATAACCAGTTTTCGTGTTTTGTTTTGATTAACTCTCGCTCATAAACTCATAAATTTTGCTTTCGAATTTAATTATACGGATATTTTCTTATCCCAATAGTAGAAGATATGTTATTGGAATTAAGAGTTGCTATATTCAACTAGATCATCTTTCTCTTTTCATTCATTTTCATTTCTTATATTTGCTTTAATATATGCCGCCATTGTAATATTATTATTGCAACCATATACTTTTTTATAGTTTTTGATCTATTGCAAATACGCTTTGTTTGATTAAATGCATTAGCATTCTCTGCTGCTTCTTCCTTACTTAACAAATGCTATATTCTCAACCAAAAAGCTTATTTCGTTGATTTGACAGCAATCTTGTATCCAAAACTAAAAATGCTCAACAAACCTTGGTATTAAAAAAAAAACCTTTTATTGTAAGCATTTGGAAAAAAATCGCTTTATTTTTCAGTATTGTCACCATTTATTTTCCTGTACACCTGAATTAGTGATGCTTACAGATCTTCAACATGTAAGAAAAATAATTTCTCTGAAAGTAGATCTTGGTGGCAGCGATAACCTTTTCATATGTCTCAAATTTCAGCCCAGAGAGTGATTTTCTCAAGTCTGTAAACAAAGGGAACTATCGAAAAACTTAAGGATTACTATATTAGGCTGAGAAAAAAGAACAGTACCTGAACGCTTTAAAAGTTCTTTTATGGGGGTTCTTTTTATGACACTATTTTAGCTTTGAAAAAATGTCTGACTCGGCTAACTCGGCTCTCAAAAGACGCTGCGTTCTCTAAGGCCATCCTGTCTACAAATAAATACCTTAAAAAATGGTGGAATACTTGCTTTCCGCAAGTAGAAATATGCAAAGTACTAAGTGCAAGACTAGATTGAGCAAATTGCAACTCATCTCGATGAAATTATTACGTAGTACTGAAGGGAAACACACTCTTCGTCAAACTGTCGTTAAACTAGTTCATAGATTGAAAATTTTGTACTTATGCGAACCCGATACTAGTGATAGGTTTTATATCATTTATTTTATCTTCTGCAACAGCCGCTGTGTGGTATGCCCAGTCTCGTGCCATAATGACTACTTAGTACTCCTACCAGAGTTCTTATGTCATACCTTTACAATTCAAAAAGTTGGCATGTGCGACCCTTATTCAATTCATGTCTCCTTATGCAGCAAGCCAGGGATTGACTCCACGAAGACTAAGCCACGTCTATATCTAAATCAGATCAGAGGTATACAAATTCCTTCTTTTCCAGAGTCAGTGGTAGGGTGGTGTCTGCTCTGGCTAGTTTATCTGCTTCACAGTTGGCCTTAAAAAAATTTCAGAATTATCATGAAATACGAGAACTAGACATTCTTGCACCTTCTTCAATGATACTCTAAGAGACTTTAAGGATATTAAAGCTGCTAGGATATGCTAGATATGTAAATGTATTGTAGGAGAAGGTTTCCTTTAATTGCTGTGATCTCCGCTCTTAAGATATTGTAGTGGTCGACAGTCGGAAGGCGACGCTAGAATCTCATTTTGCTGAAAAGCCACCACGTCCCACTCGGTTTTCTAGTTTGGATCCATACGTATAGATCCCTGTCCATTCCTCAAAGTAATGGGAGGGCAATATAGGTGGCCTAATTTAAATTTAGTTTAACGAGAATACAAAAATTCATGGTATTGGGTAAGAACAGGAACTTGCTAAGTATCCGAGAGTTCACTTCGCTGCCTTTTATTTACAGAATAAATCTAAATGCAGTAAATAAAAAAAAACGTTTAGTACCTTTAAATACTCCAATGATGCATATGCTTGATCCTTTTTGTATGCTTTTATTGATGCCGTCATAACTTCTGCAATTCTCTGTTTCATAGCGAACAATAATAGCTCTGTACTTCTAGAATTTAAGTTTAATCCGCCTTCCGATTTATTTCATATAACAATATTTGCATAAGATTACTGACGATATTTGGGAATTTCGCTTTAACCTAGGCTATAGCGAATGACGTACATGTTTTTTTTTTTTTTGTTTTCTCTTGTTAGGATCCAGAGAAGTGTAGGGAACACGCTTTCTTGAGGTACGAGGTGTGTTCAAAAAGTATCGCGAATTTTGAATTTTTTGCGCCATTATGTTGGTACTCATGTCTCTCACTTATGCTGACAAGCTCGGCCATTTTGAATGTTCATTTAATTGTTGACAGCTGCTTTGCTTGCACGTGTTTTGGATCGTCTTCGATTTTTAACTATTCAAACAAATGGATCAAAGAACCTGTATCAAATTTTGTGTGAAAAACGAAATTAGTGCGCGGATGCATTCCGAATGTTGACTGTGGCATACGGAGAAGCTACCTTGGACCGAAGCAACGTTTATCGGTGGTACAAAATGTTCTCAGAAGGCCGAGAAGATGTGAACGACGAAGAGCGTGTCGGACGCCCGAGCACTTCAACAACAGACGAAAAAATTAATGAAGTGGAGAAAATGGTATTGGCCAATCGTCGAATCACCGTTAGAGAAGTTGCTGAGGACCTAAACATATCGATTGGCAAGTTATGCGCAATTTGCGCGAAGCAATCCGCCAGAAACGCCCGTATTTGTGGAAGAACAAAAATTGGCTTTTGCACCACGATAACGCCCTGCTGGAGGAGCTTAAGAAGATAAAAAAAAATTATTTTTTGAACTGCTTCGAAGATTGGAAAAAATGTTGGCACAAGTGTATAATATCTCATGGGGATTACTTTGAAGGGGACAAAATAGATATTCATGAATAAATAAATAATTTTTGAAAAAACACAAAATTCGCGATACTTTTTGAACAAACCTCGTATACCTCTATGGACAGTTCTGCACATCGCTGAAACTCCCAGCATTAAAATTATAGACCTACACAAAAGCATCTGTTCATTCGTCTGACCAGAAATGTTAGTTGGCTTAGAACATCGGAACTACATGTGAATATTTTCTGCCGAGTTGCAATCACTATTAACTAGAAAATATGTAATTTTAGGTTTCACCTCTCTAAACTGCAACTGCAACTTCGGGCAAACCAACTCACTTGGTGGCATTGCTGGATAATAAGATTGAAATAAGCGATTCAACTGAATTTTCTTAACCAAATTGCTTACGATAATTCCACCAAACTTTTTCGCACATTACTGTTAGCTTACATATAACAATTTTTGGTATAACTGCACGCAGAAAATATGGCACATGATTTTATTTTTCATTCCTGAGCAAGCGGTTGAGGTAAAAGTGAAAGACAGGATGTAACGACAACAACAAAACCAAGCAGTGGAATAGCAAAAATTACTAGAAATAATATAACGACTACTGGATAAAGTAACCAAACTGAATTTCTGGGTGAAACAGATAAAAAGAGATGAAATCAGTCAAACACACATATACAGCAACACGAACACACCAATTTAAGTACACGGACGGAGTGCGGAAGCAAGTATGATGTAGTTGTTGCAATTCGTGTGAGGAGCGTGAAGATTGCGCTACGTGCAACATATCGGACACACCACGGAAAGAGTGGAGCTGTGAGCAAGTAGCCGCATCCACTTACATACAGCCGAGTGAGAGTGTGAGTTACTGAACTCTGCACTTTGCACATGCATAGCGGTGGTATGTGTGCGGTGTGTCTGTGCGTAAATGGTTTGGTTACTCGCAAAAATGTAGTAGATTTCTTCATGTTTTATTACCTTTTCAGTTTATTTCCCTGGGGGCAGATAAAAAATGAACGAATCCTTATCATTGTGTGTCAAAGCCAAATTCACACACACGCACGCGTACAAACACGCATTTCCACAACCGAGTGACAAGCGCCTGTACTTATGCAGCAACATTACTGTATAACCGGTTATGTGCGGCAAGTAAGTGTGTGAATTACGCGTACAAGTGCGTGCGTGTGCAGACACACAAGTAAATTTACAGGACAGCAACAGCAAACAAAAGTAAAATAGAAATCAACCAAATGGCAAATGAAAAATGCCAAATATACCAAAGTTGGCAAAGAGTTTGTTCGGCATTGGTCAGTTGGGTGTATTTGCTCATGTCACACACACACACGAAAAACAACAGTGATAAGTTTTACTCAGTCCAACGACAATGGTGTTAAAATTCCTGATATAAATAAAATGTTTGCGTTCAGCATCCCATATACGCATATAAAAATAAGGGTAATGGGGAGAGAGCAAAAAATGCAGAGAAATAAAATCTGGCGAAAAACCAAAAATAAAGCGTTAAAGTCCCAGAGTCAACAGTAAAAAGCAAACAAAGCACAGCGATGGCAGTAAATGACAAAAGCAGACAAAATTTATCAACGCAAATGTTAAACAAAGCAAACAGCCTGGCACACACACACACACACACATACACAATGAATTGTTAAAATATGCTTGCGTTCAGCAACAATGACGAAATAAAACCTCACACATACACACACACAGAGACTAGCCATCAAAAATGCAATAAATTTCATTATCGTACATGACTGACCGCCCTGTGAGCGCTGCTTAGCATCTGAACAATAGCAATTTGCGGAGTTGTTATTGCCTTTGTGTGTTAAATTCTCATATTTCTGCTCGCCTTTGTGTAGTAGCTTCGTGTTATTATGTTTTTTTTTATCTTCTTGAATAAAAAATGCGTGAAAAATTCATAATTCATAAATTTAGAAATTAGAGCCACGGCGTTGCTTACAAACTTTATAGCAAATTTTGCTCATGAATGTGGCTAAAACAGTGTAGCACCATCACCAGTCTTCGACAACTGCGCTTTGTTAATTTTTGTAGGAAAACACAAGATAACGCACAAGATAAGATAGTTTGTATCACAATTATATCAAAAGTCATACCATTCATAAAGCAAAAAATATGTACATTTATATACATAATTCATAACCAATGTATGAGGCCAGGTGATAGACCCCATTTAGACGCTTGCATCTTCCAACATGCATAGAGAGCACCAGTGGGCTTTTTCACTCTCTCTTCCATGTCAGCTTGCTATCCAAAATTACTCCAAGGTTGTAGGTATGTTCCTTGATTGCAAACTTAACCCCGTTGAGCTTCGGTAGTTTAGGCGTCCGAATTTGTACCTCCTTGTAAAGAGTACCATAGTCGTTTTATCGGCATTTACCTCTAGGTTGGTCGATATCTGCCATAGGTGTGTGACCATTAGAGCGTTGTTCGTCATGTTATAACCTGTATCAAAGGCCTTGCTCGTCACTACCATAGCTAGCTCGTTTGCAGAGACTATCAATTTGGGTGAGCTACAAGTGATCACAGCAGTGGTGTGACTCCAAAGCCTGAGGAGTTCCTGTTTGCTTTAATCTGTGCAATCTGTCTTCGTGCCATTCAACACTAATCCCCTTGAAGGCCAGTGGAGATTTTCTACATCTTATAATGACGAGCTATATACGGGCTGCTTACAGTATGCTTTAGAGCTCTTACCGTTTTTCAAATCTCTTTAGAAGGAATGAGGTTAAAACTAATTCCTTCCAATCTAAGGTAAAATAATAATTACTGAGTTTAATATAAATATAATGGACTCGAAATAAAAGGTTTTTGTAATGATATTACTTAGTTAGTTCGTGAATTACAGTATGAGTTTATTAGGTGCCAAATATAAGTATAACGCTCACTAACTTTGTCGTTTTCCCGATCAGTAACTCTTTTTCTTTGCAACTCTACATTGTTCGAAATATATCCCTCCGTTTGTCCGCCTATGACTTAAGTGCACATGTTTCTCGCCATCGTAAAATTGTTAAACGCCATCGTAAAATGGTTAAACGCCATCAAACGACAACTTTTGAGTGATATAATTAACCAACAAACTAAGGTAAAGAACTGTAATTTGGCCAAGGGATTGCAGTAATAGGGGCACCTAAAAATCAAAAAAAAAAAAAAAAATTGGAGTGGCCCCAACCTCCAATTGGTTTAATGTACGTATCTCCCAAAAAGTTAAAATTTTCTAAAACTAAGCGAGATAGATATAGAGTTATATACATATAACTGATCAGGATGACAAGAAAAGTTCAAGTCCGGTTGACTGTCTGTCTGTCAAGCTGTAACTTGAGTAAAAATTTAGATATCTCGATGAAATTTGGTATATGGATTTCTTAGTACAAAAACAATTACGAGTTCGTAGAAGGGCGTAATCGCACAACCAAAATCATTTAAGAACTTCTACTGACAGTGAGAAAATGGATGAAATCGGAGCATAACTGCGCTCACTCCTCATATAACGGTACTGTTAAAAACTAGCGCAATAAATCAATAACACATTGTGAAAATAGATGAAATCGGAAAACAAACACGCCTGTTCGATTTATTGGGGCAAGCGCAAGTTTTCGCTCAAATTTCCGGTAGCTCGAAATTCTTTATATTAAGTATATGGGGGCTGAGGGAAGTATTGGTCCGCTTCAACCCATTTTTGGCATACACATATACCAATATAAGAGAAGGATTATGCCTTAATTTCAGTTATACATATATTATATCACACATTGACGTAGGCGTGTCTATTATCCGATTTCACTCATTTTCATAAAGTGACATAATCATATGAAAAGAATTCATGTTCCAAATTTTATCGAAATCAGTCAGTCGAGTCCCGATGTATGGGATTTCACCAAAAAGTGGGCGGTGCCACGCCCATCGTTTAATTTTTACTTATTCGATAAAAAATTGTTCAAGTCTAACCAAAACCGTTGAAGACCCTAGGTACCGAATATGTGGACCACAGTACCTATAATTTACTTTTGTTCGAAAATATCAGTCAATAAGAGAGATATCCAGTAGAAATTCAGACAGAATTCTTTTGCTGCAGTAGTAATTATGTGTATCCAAAATGGGTGGATCAATACTTCCCTGAGCCCCCATATACCAAATATAAAGGTTTTTGAACTTTCTGGCGATTTTATGATGGATCTTTCGTCCAATATTTGAGTTACCTCAATAAAAATTTCAGAACGCATTTTACTTGTAACAGTGTAACATTGTGCCTAAAATGCACACAATTGGGCTAAAACTTAGAGAAAATGTCGGAGACCCTGTAACATACAGTTTGCTGATTTTTACCGAAAATATAGACCAATCTGTGAGGCTAGTCTTGAAATTTGAGAATAATATTTTTATGATGGCAGATTGTTATTGTGCTAAAAACCTACATAGTGTTTTTTAATTAAATGTATTATCAATATCTCAATCAGAATGAGTCCCAGTTTCCCTATGACACCCTGAAATGTTTGTTTCCATTGCTGTGGTAAACGAGCCAATCCTGTGACTTACACGGAATGTTTCAAAAATTTATTATATTCAAAAGATATCGCAGTTCTAACCTGAGGCAAAAACCTCTAGCATAAATCGGCTTCTTTCAAAAGAATAAGTCCGATAGTAGATTGCCATGTAAAATAAGAGTTTTCAATTTTATTCTAAGATGTAGTTACGAGCGCAAGTTTCCCGGATTAAAAATTAAAGATTTATATTTTGAAAATTTTTACGATTGTGAACCAATATCTGATACCTGCTTCTTCTTCTTCTTCGGAGGAGGTCCTCCTCTTCCTCTGCTTCCCCCGGCGGGTACTTCGTCGAATACTTTCAGAGCTGTTTTCATCCATCCGGACAACATGACCTCGCCAGCGTAGCCGCTGTCTTTTAATTCGCTGAACTATGCCAATGTCGTAGTATATCTCGTACAGCTCATCGTTCCATCGAATGCGATATTCGCCGTGGCCAATGCGCAAAGGACCATAAATCTTTCGCAGAAGTTTTCTCTGGAAAACCAGTTACGTCGACTCATCGGTTGCTGTCATCGTCCAAGCCTCTGCGCCATATAGCAGGACGGGAATTATGAGCGACTTATAGAGTTTGGCTTTTGTTCGTCGCGAGAGGACTTTACTTTTCAATTGCCTACTTAGTCCGAAGTAGCACCTGTTGGCAAGAGCAATCCTGCGTTGGATTTCCAGGCTGACATTATTGGTGGTGTTTATGCTGGTTCCAAATATACAAAACTATCTACAACTTCAAAGTTGAGACTGTCAACAGTGACGTGAGAGCCAAGTCGCGAGTGAGACGACTGTTTGTTTGATGACAGGAGATATCTCGTCTTGCCCTCGTTTACTGCCAGACCCATTTTCTGTGCTTCCTTGTCCAGCCTGGAGAAAGTAAAACTAACGGCGCGTGTGTTGAGGCCGATGATATCAATCATATGGTACCAGATACCTAAAGGAATTAAATATGACATGCAGAAAAGATCAAGATCCAAATAAAACCATAACATTCTAAATGCAGGGACAGTGCGTGGCATCTTTTGCAAACCTTGCTTGCCAGTGAAAATCAGCAGCCAACTGTTCGAGACTGCCAGTCGGATTGGAAAATAATATCTTTTAAGACAACGGCTCAATATTTAGCTCGTAAAAAACCAAGAAAGCGGTTAGGAAAAATTTAGACAGCAAAGCGGAGACTGACGAAGTAACAAGTAGTAATAAAAGAAGTCGCAAAGAGGGATCTAAGGCTGTAAGATCACTGCGCAATGACACAATTCGCCCCCTCTTCTTCTCGTTAATCACCATACGAAGAACCATTTCCCGTGGTCGATGCAGAACCAAATTTTTCAGTCAAAATCCAAGGAAAGCGTTAACATTTCCATCATAAAGAGTACCAGGCAAAATCTGGACGTGCAGTATGTTTTTGTTTTCCTGTATAGGGCGGAGAGACTAGCTGTCACTTTGAAGTACCACCATTTCTCTTTCTTTTTCGCGTAACATTACGGATAGAAAACTATCTTTGTTTCTAATCATATTGTATCAGTTTTTATATTCTAATAAATCGAGTATTGTTGTGAACACCCCACACAGTAATCTCTTCGTAAATTCAGCACATTTCGGATTTTACTCTCAAAAAATTAAAACTGGATAAAAATTTTCCTACTTCTGAGATTTCTCAGAAAGTTCTTTATATGTATTTAACATACACTCAATAAAGCACATTAATTATTGTGTGCAAAATGCACAAACTCTCAGCAAGCTCAGGTAAAATTCAGATGAAATATGTCAGCAATCTCCATCCATCGTGCGAGTGTGCGTTTATTTGTATTAATAAGGCAATTTAGTGCGCTTGTAGATTCCAGGAAAAACGCAGCGCTGCAGTGGCATATTGGCCAATAGATTGGCCTGGCTACGATCCACATGCGCCACGGGCTGATGTGAGTAATTGCACATTCCACCGCACCAGCACACCACCGCAACATGATATGCAAAACACATGCATTAACACATTAAGCATGTGCTCAGCTGACGGGTGACGAGTGAGCCAACAATAGCTGTGAGCTAGCATCCGCTGAAATGCACGGCACGGCTATTGTTGATAATATCAGTGTTGCTACGGTGTTGCTGCAGAAATGATGGCCTGGCAACGCAACGTGAAACGTGAATGACGTGCGCCACTGCGCAACCACCTAAGCGGCTGTCCATGAAAATGTGACTTTTTACTGTTGTTTATATTGCTGCAAGCGCACTGCTCCGCTCATTCATGGCTTCGCTTTCCACGCTCATCAACTCCGACCGCCGATGGCTTCGTTAAACCAAACAATTGTGGAGCCTTTGCATATATTTAGCTTGTGGTGACGGCAGCCATGTTCATCCTGAAAAAATGGTGAATAATGTTTGGACTTCATTAGTCAAATGCGAGCCAGCTAGCACTGGACATATTTTTCACAATCTATAAGTATGTATACAAGGGTGGGTAAGCGAATGGATGCATTTTATCTCTTGTAACTCCGAAAAATTGTTTGGTAGGTAGAGATGACAATAGAACTTTATTACTGAATTAATTTATTAAATGATTAATTGAAAGAACAAAAAATAATTTCAAGATATTCAAAATATTTATCAATAAATCTGCTTCTGGTTTTCGAAGCTGTTTCCCAGCTTTAGAAAATAGACGTTCCGAAGGTACTGATGTATCAATAAAGTGCGAATGTTTGTGGGAAAACAGATATAGTTCAGGATACACAATCTTCATTTCTTCTCATGCCTCGGCAGTCATTCGTTTTGGATCTAAAGCTTGGCAATTCAAATAGAAACTGGAATCAGCCTTGTCATTTTAGATTAATGTCAGATTTGCTGGGTTCTTTTGCTCACAAATAGACATGAGCAGACATGCCGAATTGCTAAATTTTGAAGCGGGATGTAGCCTAAATTTTAATATAAAAAATATTGTTGATTAATTTAGTAACTAGTCTATTAATGATTCGTTTAATCAGAACAGCAAATTCGATGCAATTAAACCGCTTTCTGAAGAAATAAATATTCTCTTTCCTATTGATACGTACCTCTAAGAAAGTGTCTACAAGTTAGAGCTCTTAATTGTAATCTCAAAGTCTTCCATCTAACTGTTTTCTATTTTTGTCTTATTACCAGATCGAAAAAGAGTATTTCGCTTCCAACTACTTAAGATAAGCTTAAGGCGATTGACGCCTTAAAAGAGAATATTCGGTACATTGTTGCTGACATGCAGCTCTAAATACAATACAACAAAGTGCCGAAAATTGGGCCTCTCGAATGTAATTTATTCGAGACAGCTGCGGCCATACCTTGTCCTAAATAACTTAAGACTTTGTAGCAACCCCTTATCTTGATAATAAATATTTGTTCCGTAACATGAAGTTACATGGGTTTAATTTATTCTCGAAAATCACATGTCTAAAAAATGTTATTTTAAAGCCTCTTTGGAATTCAAGCCAGATGTTTTGGCGTCTGATCACTTATACTTGCTACCGCAAAATAGTTTCCGATTGGGCCGCATTTAGCTTGATAAAAATCCGACAACCATATTGGTCGCCTTTTTAGGAAAAATTTAAATAAATTCCATTAGAAATAATAATAATGTAAATAGGCATATTTATCAACGAAAATGTTTTTTTTATTTATTTTTTGTTTTTGTTTTTATTTTTTATTTTTTATTTTTTTTGTCGATTGCTGTTTTGTTTCGGGCTCATACGCATAGTTCCATGATTCGTCACCTGTGACGATCTTATAAACGTCTTTTGAAGCACCGCGATCGTATTTTTTCAGCATTTCTTTACACCAATCCACACGAGCCTTTTTTTTGAGCGATTGTCAAATTGTGCGGGATCCAACGAGAACAAACCTTTTTTACGGCCAGGTGTTCATGCAATATCGAATGTATGCTGGTGGGAGAAATGCATAAGCATGCCTCTATCTGAAGGTATGTTACATGACGGTCTTGCATTATCAGTTCACGTACGGCATCGATGTTTTCTGGCACAACGGCTGTTTTTGGACGACCTTCACGGAATTCGTCTTTGAGCGAGTGTCGGCCACGATTGAATTCGTTGTACCAGTTTTTCACAGTGCTATAGGATGGTGCTTCATAGCCATACAAAGATTTTAGTTCATCGATGCACTCTTGTCGTGATAATCCACGTCGAAAGTTGTGAAAAATGATCGCACGAAAATGTTCACGAGTTAATTCCATTTTTTTATTCCCTTTAAATAAAACAATTCACGATTAAATGACAAAACGTTCTGAGTGATGTTATGCTAAAAAATGTCAAACTTTCCAATGAAAATGTCAGATTGCACCTGGCAACACTTAGTGTTGCCCTAGGCCAGAATATATATAGTAGCCCTCGTAGGTGGTCTAAGCCTCAAATATTTCTATATCCGGAGCAATGACTCCTCACCTGACCGTAACAGCCTGAACTTTTCCTTTATATAAAGCCTGTTTCAAACTCTAAACAACACTTACTAAAAATATATAGAGGAGATCCTGAGAAAAACTAAATACGTGTTCATAAGTTTAATATCAATAAAAAATATATACCATGAATGTCTGCAATCTAAAATTCACTTATTCTATAAAGCATAACGCTGCATAAGGTTTTATCTTCAGATATGTATATCTAAATATTCCATTCAAAAATGTCATAAAAGGACTTTGGTGCAATGTTCAAAAATGTATAGAAAATACCATTTGTAGTCTATAAATCTCCTAGCGATGAAGCTTATGAAATTTTATTAGCCAGCACCACGACAGCTGATGTCAAAGTAGGTATTTAAGTATGTGCGCTTCTATGTATATATTTTTTTGTACATATTCAGCTACTTTCTTATATATTTTATTGCAATTGTAACATTGGTTACTCATACGTCATGTGTCATTCTCTAAAGTAAGGCACGACTCGATGCCATAAACGTGCTGTCAATGAACATTTTATACAAATTCTCTCAATACATACACACATCTATACAGATTCCACAAGTATGTGCACTCTTCGAAATGAACACAGATACTACCAATAAACCACGCACTTAACGCGCTGGACATGCATTAACAATCACTGGGACGGCCGCATAAGTGCGCTTGTTGTATGCATGAATGTAGCATACTTTTATGCGCGTCACTTCATTGAAGCAGTCGTTGATACTTCTGCCGTCGTACGCCCACTCGATTATGAAATTGTTTATGAATTCGCAACTGTGCGCACTGAGTGACAGCTGGAGGTGCCGAATGAGTGTGGCTCAGTGACAGTAAGTGCACAGGTCCTTAACATTTTGTAACAGCTGCGTTCGGTAATAAATATAATAATGAAATGCCCAACCCATACAAGCTTGCAAAAACGAAGCTGCGCTGAGTTCAACTCGAGCGTTTGCTGACCGAATGCTGATTGACACTTCAATTGCCCTGCATATTATAAACGTACGTGGGCGGCCCGACAAGTACTCAGTCTACAAAAGATAAATACATATTTTGGAAAAATTAGGATTTTTTCTTTACATTGTCAACTTGATAAAACAAAGCCCCAACTCATTTAACTCTGTCGATGAGTGACATTTTCGAGTTTGGAAACAAGTAATAAGTAAATATACGAGTGATAGGGCAGCAGCTGTACATTGGTCTTTTGTGTCTTCAATGGTAGACGGTATAGAGGACGAGGTGTGACTGTTATTATCATTTAATAAGAGTAATCGACCGATATTTCTCCTTTTTGATTTTTAAATAGCCAGCAACCTTATCTGCTTCCCCACGCAGTCAAAACAAAAATACGCTTCCGATTTCTTAGAAATTTTGATAATAGTGGCTTATGAATATGTGCTGCACGATAGTAAATCTCTCTTATGAAAGCGGTGGTCGTTCGACTAACAATTTATAGAATCACCCTTGTATTTCTCAAATGCTGTCAGCGTGAATAAGTTGTGTAAACCACCTGCTGAAGCACCGTTAACCAACTGTGCTGCAACGCTTGTAATTCTTACAACAACAAAACTGATTTTGCTTATAATTTATGGCATTTTTATCGATGCATGTCTGCCACTCACATTGCTTGCCTCAAACAAAGGTGACGGAGCTAGCGAATCGAAATAAGTTGGCAGACACGAAAGTACGCATAACAAACGGTACGAGCTTATGAATTGATCGATTCATTCCGTCTGATTACGTCTGCCCACGCTTATGGCGGTACATTCACTTGCTGCTTGATGGGTGGCTTTGGTTGCGACGACAATCTCCAGGCAGGCAGGCACATATGTGGTGCGGGTTAAATATATTAAATGTGTCAGCTGTCCGTTGGTTGGACACTGGTTTGCAAGGTGTTGCCTTCGTAATAAGTGTTATTGCCCGTTGAACGCACTGTTGCGTTTGATTTTCTCCAGTTGTGGTTGTTGTTGTCCTTAACCACAAATACCTTGTTCAGTCGATTAATGGGCGGCGACATCGAGTGCGTATGTTTGCTTGTGGGAACTTTGGGTTATCGGCCAAAGCGTTAAGATATTTAACTGTTTATTGATCGAGTGCGTCTATATGTGAATATATGTGCATGTCTTTTATCAAGTAAATATAGATTGTTTATATTTGTACAATGTCAGCATAAATTGTTTCTCTCTTTGCTGAGCAGTCGGTATATTGACGAGCGATATCAGTTCAGCGCAATATGAATGTTCAAATATAGAGATATAAGTTGGAGACTCACATGATTGAACTAGTTTGTATATGTAGAAAGTCTTTAAAATAAATCAAAAATTTTCAATGCCAAATTCCAAGAACTCACAATCACTTGGTTTATATACTTCTCCAAATTATTGGCGATTAAATCATCACCTTGCAATGAATACAATTATTTCTATAAAAGGTTTGCCATTTTTTGCGAAAACAAATAGTGAACAACCATAAAGGTTAAAAGATATTGATAAGAGACAATTTGCCCATTAGACAGTGTTCGGCCAGAACACCTATAATTTCGACGAAATGAACCTTGCTAAGAGCAAGTAGTTCTGAAGGATATCGGAGTCGTACAAGTTCTGGTTGTTGGCCAGCGCTTGCATCATGGGAGGTGATTAGACCCAACGCTAGAGCGGAAGAGGTCAACAAACAACCGGCGTGTTTCCCATCTAATGAAATTGGCGTAAAGGTGCACTTTCGAGTTCACGAAAACAGGTCGGATACTGAAATAGCTTGCTGCTAGTGATGTCGGACATCTCTTCCTAATTTTTATCTCCTTATTTTCGAAGTTGAAGCCATCTGCAACGATGATTTTGTAATAATTTTTACTGACCTTATACCGAAGTCGCGGAAAATTGTGTTTGAACTGCTATGTTTCAGAATTTTATTCATCAACCATAGTCGGTTTAACTGCGGGACCAATATCGCGAAATTCAAATAGCGAGTGCATTTACTCGCAAAAAATGGGCAACCTTTTATAGAAATAAGTGGATTCATTGCAAGGTGATGACTTAATCGCCAACAATTTGGGGAAGTATATAAACCAAGTGATTTTTATAGAGATAACATACATATATATTCTGGACACAGTTTGATTATATTAAAAATAAAACATAGCAACCGATGGCGCTATACCTCTTATACCAATCTTCCAACCATTCAATGCATTCAGAATTGTAAGCAAGGGCGGCATCTACTTTGTTTAAAGTTTGTATTTTCTCTAATACCATATAATATATAAAAATAAGTTGGGTTTTTGGTCTGTTTACTATAGCGGACTCAACCGATGCATGAAATCAAAAATGGCCTAAACCACTTTGAAGATAATCCAAAAAGGATGGTTTGTAAAAATTAATTCAGAAAATGTTAATTTTTAACCGAACTAACGAGCGTAAATTAAAAAAAGTCATTGCTTACTTATAACAGAGAATGTTAAAGGTATACAGAGTTATGAAGCTAAGCTGCAATACGATGACAAGGGCCAGTTATAGGGTGAATAATAACTAAAACAACATTTGTTTTGGATTTCTTGCAAAAATGATACTTGCCAAAATAAGACAAGTAGGAAAGATAGCGATAGCAGTTGCTTCGTTAGGAATTGCTGCATTTCTTCTAAAGGATGGAAAACTGCTCACTCTTCTCTAAAACTTCCGTTATCCATAAATCTTGAACAACAATCAATATGTTCTATCCGCAAAAATGGGCCTCTTGGTTAACTATTGCAAGACGCCACACTGATTATATGAGATGAAGCCATGAGCCATGAGCCATAAAGCACATATAGAGGCCGTGGACAGAACATTATAAGACTTTAGAAGCTCCTTTGCTTTCATGGGCGGGATAACTTTTGTATTTGCTGAAGATTTCGAACAGGCTCTTCCTGTCATTAACAGAAGTATGCGAGCAAATATCATCAAAGCGTGCTTAATATCGTCGCCCTTATGGACTTCGGACGAATATGAGAGCTCATCTGCATGGAATAATTATTCAAAAAGTTCCCGGAGAAATAAAAAAAATACGAATTGCCATTATCTCAAGGAGTTAATTAAACCCTTCTGAACTGACACAACAGGAATTGGCTTTAAAAATTGGAATTCCAATTATCCTTTTGAGGAATTTAAGTCCTCCAAGCAATTGCAAAGGGAAGAGGCTGCCTATTAAGGAAATGAAGGACAATTTAACTGTAGCAACCATTATCACTGGCTGGTCAACCAGCTCATATACCGAGGATTCTGACGATAACAAGTAATCTGCCTATCCCATTTAAACGGCTTCAATTTGCAGTGAAAACATCTTTCGCTCTAACTACAAACTAGTCCCAAGGCCAAGCTTTCGAAATAGTATGGATTGACCTACGAAAAGAATGTTTTACTCATGGCCAACTATATGTTGGTCTATCGCATGTCGGAGGTCCTGAAAATCAATTTTTTGCTGCCACAAAATAAATTAACATTAAATGTCGTTTTCAGGGAAGCTCTAATTCAATAAATTAAATAAAATTCAAGAGCAGAGAAAGTAAAATATGTATATAGTAAAGGCCTTTTACAATAATTAAAACAAGTAAGGAAGGGCTAAGTTCGGGTTTCACCGAACATTTTATACTCTCGCATGATAAGGCGATAATCGAGATTTCATTATCCGTCATTTACATATTTTTCAAATGCCGTATTTGTGGAAAGTTTTATTCCGCTATCATCATTGGTTCTTAATGTATGTATATATTAAACAGAGAAGGCATCAGATGGAATTCAAAATAACATTATATTGGAAGAAGGTGTGGTTGTTAACCGATTTCACCCATATTTCGTACATGTCATCAGGGTGTTAAGAAAATATTATATTCCGAATTTCATTGAAATCGGTTTAGTAGTTCCTGAGATATGGTTTTTGGTCCATAAGTGGGCGACGCCACGCCCATTTTCAATTTTTAAAAAAAAGCCTGGGTGCAGCTTCCTTCTGCCATTTCTTCCGTAAAATTTAGTGTTTCTGACGTTTTTGATTAGTCGGTTAACGCACTTTTAGTGATTTTCAACATAACCTTTGTATAGGAGGTGGGCGTGGTTATTATCCGATTTCTTCCATTTTTGAACTGTATATGGAAGTGCCTGAAGGAAATGACTCTATAGAGTTTGGTTGACATAGCTATAGTAGTTTCCGAGATATGTACAAAAAACTTACTTTACTTTTCCAAAAAAGTTACGTCAAAATATGCCCCTCCCTAATGCGATCCTTTTTTGATAAAAATCGATAGGTTTTGATCATTCACATCATCTCAAAAAATACCATAGCTATAAAATGAACCGTTATGATTTTACAGCTAAAACAATTTAGACGTATGTACATATTTCGTTTGTTTACATATTTTGTTACAACGAAGTGGGCTTACGTCTTTTTTCGATTCAACATATTAGTTTTGAGTATCGGCAAAATCGCAAAATGTTGTACTTTTTATCAGTGATTGTGCAATATGGAATTGTGTCAACAAGTTGTAAGTGCACTGGTTTGTTTTTGTAAATATATTTCGATAAATTTCATTTTATATTTTGGTGTTGTTAAACTTTGTTTCAGATTGCATTCAAAAATGGTCTTGTTCCATACAGCGATACTGATTCTAATCATTCTTCTGAGCAAAAAGCTTATTCACAAACAGAATCCGAAAAAGATATTGAAGAAGAGACATGTGTGGGCAAAAAAAATTTCAGAAACAAAAGGATATTACCTAAGAGATTACAAAATAAAAAACAACGTGATAATAGTGTTCAGCCGAATCCTTGTATAAATAAAAAGTGTGGAAATCTTTGTGATGATAAGTTCACCGAGTCAGATCGGTTAGCAATAAATGAACAATTTTGGGGCTTCGGCAACAAAATTAGACAAAAAGACTGGCTCCTTTCGTGTATAATACGGTTATCCGTCCGAAGACGAAGAGGTGATAGTAACAGAAGGCAATATACATATAATTATGCCATTAATTATAATGATAATATTATTAAAGTGTACCAACAGTTTTTGCTGAAAACGCTCCACATATCGGAAAAAAGTTAATATTGGCTAGAAACAATGCGAGTGGTTTGAAAAGTTTTAGTGAGGAAAAAAAAATCTACGCCTCATAATAAGTCTGACGAGTCCAAGGTTGCACTTTTAAAATCATTTATTGAACAATTGCCAGCAGTTCCCTCGCATTATTGTCGTAATAAAAGTAACAAGCTGTATCTTCCTCAAGAATTTCGCAATATAAAAGGATTACATGATTGCTATACCAAGCATTTAAATAATATTTATCAGGAGTCGTCACTGTTATCCTTAAGAGTCTTCCGAAATGTTTTTGCAAATAGTTTTCATATCGGTCACTTGCCTAAAAAAGACAAATGCCTAACTTGTGAAAATTACAAAAACCTGTACAGCGAAATACAAAAACATTTAAAGCAAACTGAAGAATACCAAACACACATAAGAAACAAAGATAAGTGAAAAGAAATCTTTTTAGAGGATCAAAAACAAAGTAAAGCCAATTCGTCCATCCTATGTGCTAGCTTTGATCTGCAAAAGGTTTTAAATACACCCCATGGAAAAAGCATAACATTATTTTATTCTCGAAAGTATGCATACTATGTATAATGAAAGAGTGTATGAAAATGGCACCAGAAATGGTTATTGTTTTTTGTGGAGAGAAGCTGACGGAAAAAGAGGATCTAATGAAATTTCCACTGTGGTCTTTGAGTAGTTGAAAATTGTCGACGAAAGAAGAACTCACTCTTCAGTAAGTCTTTACTGTGACAGCTGTGCTGGTCAAAATCGGAATAAAGCTATGCTTTCCACATTAGTATTTTTTCTTACAATTTCGAATTTTATCCACAACATAAAAAAATTACGTATTTGTTACCTGAGATGGGCAAATGAAATGTATGGATGTATTGTACGCGAGCGTAAAGTGGCTACCATGGGACAAAGAACATTTGCAGTCAAATGATTAACAAACAACAGCGAAGCAACATCGTGCGCCGCTTGATTGTTTTATAATACTATTTATGCGCGTACCTATATGAGTTTGTTCAAAATGAATGACAAATATTGCTTTATGATTTCCGATGCCTTTGGTAATATGCAATGTCTATTGTGTAATATGTGTGTAAAGGGGACCCGGGCATATACTTTTAGGAGGCACTATAATACATTCCATAAATACTTTGAGAAATATGAGGGTATTGAGAGAGATAATTCTTCACAATTTCAACTTTATCTTAAAATTTCCGCTAACTAGTTTGCTAGTAAAAATAGTCAACTCCCAATTTACCCCACCAAAGGTATCTGAAATTATAACATTTTATTTATGTTATACATTTCAAATGGGGCAAAAATATACTAGGGCATAAAAAAACATCAACATACCGACTACCTATGTTACCTCGTTGCTGTCTGCAGCGCAACTGGCAGGAAAATCAATTCATTATCCTACAGTGCAAAACTGGTTTTTTCGCTCTCAATAGCGACTGAAATAAGAGCGTAAGAATACGTGCGCTGAGAGTAAGTGCTCATGTGAGTCAAAACGCCCAGGTATGCTCTATACACAGCACTATTGAGACATTTACTCGCGATAAAACTATTTGGGCCCCTAGTGAATGGTATACCATGATTTCAAACGCAAGAACTAATCCCGAAAATTATAAATGCGTTATAATAAATAATTCTGATTTCAAAGATTGGAAAACATTTTCTCAAACTATGTTTCCCACTTCAATTAAAATCTCTTTTCCAAAATTACGTTCTGCTTCGTTAGAAAAAAATAATCCTATCATGAAATTTAAGTACGGATATTTTGGCGATTCCAAAATTGAAGAATACGATCTTAACTCCATTGCAAGATCAAGACGAAATAATTCTTTAATAGAAAATGGACCTCTACGTTTACATGATAATTTATTAAAAATTTCTTCAAAAAAATACAAAGATCTAAAAACACTATGTGATAAAAACACAATACCTACAAGATTTCACAGCGAATTTTTAAATTTAAAATACGATGAAATTATTAAAGATGCTCTACCTGAAACTGATCAAGAAGACAATTAATATTTTCTAGAAAGCCAATTATTTTTAAAACTATTCAATTAAAGTTTAAAAACTATTATTATTTATATAAGTTTGCAGTTAAAATTAATTCCGTACTCTAAATTATTTTTCATATTAATTTTAAATTTTATTGACACTAATGAATTTAAGGTTAATTTTTGTACACGAAAAAATTTGAAAAATTAAAAACAGAACAAAGTTTTTTACTAATATCATTGGGCGTAACCGCCAGAACATAAATTAGTAGCTATCCAGCATGACAGCAAAAACGACGTAAGCGACATTAATACCCGTTATCTTGGAAATATATGAAAACAAATAAATACAACGTATAGTTAAGAAGTAGCAGTGCATACATACTCAATTCCACTGCACTACTTCCTCCTGAACCAAAGATTTAAAAAAAAAATCTTCCCCTGTATAATTTGTTTTTTGGCGCTTACGTCTTTTTGGCGGTTAGGGCTCGAAATACATATATACATACATGAACGTTGGACGGAGTCATATGTAGAAGTTCACACAAGTGAGGAAAGTTTTCTGATCGCCATTCACTTGGGAGTTTACATATGGCTCAAGCAGCTCACGACTTCCGGTCTTTGACCAAGTATCCTTTCGGTAGCCTAAGAAAATCCGTTTGAAGGCGAGTTAAAGTGAGAAGGCGAAACACCACCTACATAGGGTTGTGCGTTGCGTTTGGGACCCGCCACGTAAAAAAACACCCTCAACGAAAAATAACAACCAGCCTCGGATGAGAGACCTCCTTTTGATGACGACCGTGGCAAACGAAATAAGGACTATGATATCAGTGCATGCACTTGGAACGTCCGGTCCCTTAATTGGGAAGGTGCCGCTGCCCAGCTGGTTGATATCCTCGTTAAAATAAAGGCTGACATCACCGCCGTCCAAGAAATGCGATGGACGGGACAAGGACTGAGACGAGTAGGTCCTTGTGGCATTTACTACACTGGCCATATAAAGGAGCGCAAGTTTGGTGTAGGATTCGAGGTGGGAGAGATACTCCGTCGCCGAGTACTGTCATTCACCCTGATGGATGAACGTCTAGCCACAATCCGCATCAAAGTGAAGTTCTTCAACATATCGCCGACGGAAAAGAAGGACGATGTAACCAAAGATGCCTTATATGAGCGCCTGGAGCGCACTTATGAAAGCTGCCTCCTCCGAAGGGGGCCGTCGCCCCGGACGCAAAATCTTTGGGGGCGGCAAAACGATCTTCGCTGTTTTTTAAAACTCCAATTCGGCAAAAATTCCTGCAAATTGTGTAAAAATGCGTTTTTTATGGCTTTTAATAAGATGTCTTGTAAATTTACTATCAATTTCCTCAAAAACCGTATTGTCAGAATTTTGGAATTTTAGAATTTGCGTGGCCTTCCTAAATTTTATATACTTAATATCGCAGATATTTTGTAAAAATTCACTTTTGTTCGAACCACCTCAAGAAACTTGTAGGTAGGTAGTAAAAGGGGTCGGCAGAACATCCTTCGCCCCGGGCGCCCGAAGTTGTAGCTACGCCACTGATTCGCACCCCCCCCCCCCCCTGTGCAACGAAAAACGGCCGTCAACAAACACAAGGAAGGTTCGACGTCGAGAAGCTGCAATCATAACAGACAGCTGAACGATTTTCTACCCGACTTGCACTCCTGCTCTCTGAGAGCACTCGTCAACAACTTGGTATATGGGAACTGTGGGACGGCATTTAAATCTCCTTTCGTACAGGTGCAACCGAAACCATTGGTTTCTTGAAAACGCAAAAGAACAGCTGGTACGACGAGGAGTGCAGTGTTTCAGCGGAGAGAAAACAGACTGCCTACCTCGCAACGTTACGATCGACCACAACATGTGCGGGATGGGATAGATACCGAGAGTTGAAGAGGGAAGCGAGACGCATTTGCAGACAGAAAAAGAAAGAGGCCGAAATGCGTGAGTATGAAGAGCTTGATAAGCTGGCCGACACGGGTAATGCTCGAAAATTCTATGAAAAAATGAGGCGGCTAACAGAAGGTTTCAAGACCGGAGCACACTCTTGTAGAACCCCCAAAGATGATCTAGTCACCGATGCCATAGCAATTACCCGGCTGAAGAACAACAAAGCGGCGGGGGCCGATGGATTACCGGCCGAGCTATTCACACACGGAGGCGAAGAACTGATAAGGAGCATGCATCCGCTTCTTTGTAAAATATGGTCGGACGAAAGCATGCCCAACGATTGGAATTTAAGTGTGCTTTGCACAATCCACAAAAAGAGAGACCCCACAATCTGCGTCAACTACCGTAGGAATAAGCCTTCTCAACATCGCGTATAAGGTTGTATCGAGCGTATTGTGTGAAAGATTAAAGCCCACCGTCAACAAACTGATTGGACGTTATCAGTGTGGCTTTAGACCTGGCAAATCAACAACCGACCAGATATTTACCATGCGCCAAATCTTGGAAAAGACCCTTGAAAGGAGAATCGACACACATCACCTCTTCGTCGATTTCAAAGCTGCTTTCGACAGCACGGAAAGGAGCTGCCTTTATGCCGCAATGTCAGAATTTGGTATCCCCGCAAAACTAATATGGCTGTGTAGACTGACGCCGAGCAACATCAAAAGCTCTGTCAGGATCGGGAAGGACCTCTCCGAGCCGTTCGATACCAAAAGAGGTTTCAGCCAAGGCGACTTCCTATCGTGCAATTTCTTCTACCTGCTGCTGGAGAAAATAATTCGAGCTGCAGAACTTAATCGAGCAGGTACAATCTTTTATAAGAGTGTACGGTTGCTGATATTATCGGCCTCATGACATCCGCGCCGTTAGTTCCGCTTTTTCCAGACTGGACAAGGAAGCAAAGCAAATGGGTCTGTCAGTAAACGAGGGCAAGACGACTTATCTCCTGTCATCAAAAAAACAGTCGTCGCACTCGCGACTTCGCTCTCACGTCACTGTTGAGAGTCATCACTTTGAAGTCGTAGATAATTTCTTTCTTCTTGGAACCAGTGTAAACACAACCACCAATGTCGGCCTGGAAATCCAACGCAGGATAACTTTTGCCAACCGGTGCTAGTTCGGACTGAGTAGGCAATTGAGAAGCAAAACCCTTTCTAGATGAACAAAAACCAAACTCTATAAGTCACTCATAATTCCCGTCCTGCTATATGGTGCAGAGGCTTGGACGATGACAAAAGGTGATGAGTCGACGTTGCGAGTTTTCGAGAGAAAAGTTCTGCGAAAGATGTATGGTCCTTTGCGCGTTAGCCACGGCGAATATCGCATTCGATGGAATGACGAGCTGTACGTGATATATGACGACATAGTTCAGCGAATTAAAAGACAGCGGCTACTTTTATTGTCCGAGTGGACGAAAACACTCCAGCAATGAAAGTATTCGACGCAGTAACCGCCGGGGGAAACAGAGAATGAGGAAGACCTCCATATCGTTTTGAAATTTTTGCAAAAGGACTTCAAGAAGGAGAAGGACGGACTACTATAGGCTGTTATTGCTTGGAATATCCAATTGGCGCCACGTAGCGAAAAGAAGACTCCGGAAGACGAAAACTGGCGTGCTCCCCATACAAACTTATCTCGGCCTTAATCGCGTAAGCGAATACAACCGGATATAGCTAAAAAAAATTCAGCGAAATAATGCCAATCAAGAAGATCAAATAAACGTTTTACTTGACGAGATATCTTAACGAAATGTAGCACTTAAAAAGTGACCCAACTGAAGGAACCCTTTTCGATAACATCTTTATACCCTGAGCAGGTTATATTAAGTTTGTCCGAAGTTTGTAACACTCAGAAGGAAGCGTCGGAGACCTTATAAAGTGTATATATAAATGATTAATATGTTGAGCTTAGTCGATTTAGCCATGTCCGTCTGTCTGTATATCCCCAAATAGTCCCTCAGTTTTTAAAATACAACATCTGTATATCGTTTTGAAAATTTTCTTGCAAAAATAATCGTAATTGATGAAAACAAAGATCCCAAAAAGCCATAATCATTTGTCGGAACTGCCGATATCGAACTACTATAGCATATAGTTGCCATTCAAACCGAACCATCGGAATCAAGGGCTTGTATGGAAAACTTTCGCATATGACGTTTTGTCTTCACGAAATTTGACATGGATTACTGCTTAGGTAATAACATAACCTTCAAGGTTTCATGTTATGTACTTTTGTTCAACATTTTATCATGGAATAGGCGAACATCGTTTATAAATCGTTCAAGTTAATTACGAAAATTCTCTAAAGAATGTGTTTCGCGCTCTTCGCTCAACTTATGGTCAATGTATTCGGTCTATTGAGCGAATAGACCTCGTCCAATACGCAGTGAAGAAAATACAAGAAGCGTTCTAATGAAAACAGGACTTAAAAAACAAAAAACAGAAAAAATGTTTTTTTCGGCAAAATCAATTTATTTTCTTCAAAATAGACTCCTTCTGCTTCAAGACAGTTGTTTGCACAGTCCAAAAGTATGTCGAATGAGTGTTTTAGCTCGTTGGCCGGTATGCCCGCCAGTATGCCGGTGCAAACTTTTGAATGCCCTCTGCGCGTGCAAATGCATTTTTTTTTGAAAAGGAAGAAGTCGCACGGTGCTATATCAGGTGATTTCGGGGAGTAGTTAATGGTTACATTGTGATTTTTGGTCAAATAGTCGTCCTTCGAATGTTGGTGCGCACACCAATTTCGTAAACCGCCCAAATGTTTGGTCAACATGCGATAAATCGATGTTTTGGAGATGTTCAATTCCATTTCCACGAATTTCAATGATGATTTCGGCTGATTTTTGATGAACTCACGCACAGTTTCGATGGAATTTCCGGATTTTGACTGGCCCACATGTGATAGTGAAATTTGCTACGGAATAGGCTTTAATCACCTTAAACTAGTTTTATCGATTGAAGTGTTTCGGTGAAAGTTTTATCAATTTTAAAACAAAATTTAATGTGGACTCTTTGTTCGAACCTAATTTTCGCACCGATAACACAAACATACTGACACTGGACAATCGATAAAGGTAGTAGATTCTAACGCACCAGTCGACATATAGTTGGCGCGACCAGGGGACGCCACATTCAAAAAGTCCTGCTTACTTTGGAACGCAACTTGTATGGCAATCGTAGCTCAGTGTATATACGAAGACCGTGGAGAGACGTATAGAATAACTTGACGCATTTTACGCCAAGATCAAAAATAAAGACGTACAAAATACAGCTTTTGCAAAAACCAAGCTGTTCGACCTTCCCGTGCGACATCGTTTCGCTCTATATTGCTCTTGAAAAGTTTCAAAAAGATCCGACGTTTCTGAACCAAATACTGTTTAACCCATTTCTGACCCTGTGGGTATATAAACAATTAAAATTGCCGTATTTGGGTCGAAGAGAACTTGAAGAAATCCAAAAAAAATTGACGCCTGAAATTGAAGATCTTGGCGACGTTTGGTTTCAATAAGACGGCGCCACTTCCCACATATCGCATCAATCTATGTATTTATTGGGAGAACACTTCAGTGAGCAGATAATTTCTCATTTCAGGTCTGTCGATTTGCCACAAATATCTTGTGATACAAACCGTTAGACTTTTCCTGTGGGATGTAATGCTCGAATGAGTCATCGAAAATTGGACTCAACGGATGGACCATCTGAGAAAACGTTTTTTTCTTGGCTTTTTAAAAAAAATGATATTTCGATATCCATTAATAACATCATTTCTGACCATTATTTTTCATTTTGCAACACTATTATAACATTTAGGAGATGATGGGTATAATAATACTAAATTTAAACTAAATAACATCAAATTTTATGTTGAATGATCGATGCCAAGCTAAAACAACACCAAATTGTGGTTTGACGCACTCCCCATGAACAGTGCCGAAGCTTGGTGCAACTCGGTGGAATGCTTTGCCGCGTTCCAAAGTGTGTACTTCTCGTGCTCTGCGTGCTGACAGTCAACACCAGTAACCAACAGCCTTGCCCCCGAAAAATGTTGCTAACAAATTTGTGAAATTAGTTGTGCTTTAAACGCACTGCAACTCTCAAACCGATAACTAGACACTTGTATGTGTGTGTGTGTGTGTATTTATTTGCAGACTCCTAGTGATTTGGTGGCACACAGCCACCAGTAAAGCAGTGATCGCACAGCGAGTCACGTCAACCACGGCACCACAAACTGACGGATTAGACTGTGCTGACTATGCGCACAAATGTTGTTGTCAAAGCGGAAATTTACAACAAAAGTTGGCATCCATGAAACTTTGCTGAGCTGTTATGCATAGGAGATAAGGCGAATTCGTTTTATTGTCAGGGGAGTTTAAAAAAAAGAATATATGTACATAGTTTTTTGCTATAGAGGTTTTAGGGTCGTATTAGGTTAGGTTAAGAGGTCGACCCTTATAGGGTTGTCTCTGGGATATTTTAAAACGCCAATCCTTTATTGTACTCATATAATCATAAAACCCTCATAAATCGACTAAGCACTTTGAGCCTTTAACAAAGTTGTTGCGACGGCTAATGTCAATATCGGCTTTGTCGTATGGTTCGCGCAAGAAGGCTGTTAAGATGTTAAGTCTTGCAAACGCTGGGAAATAGAGGAGTAAGTTGATGTTCTCACCTCACTCTTCTCCATAAAACTTTGAAAACTTGCGACCGACCGACTTTTAGTCTTACCTGCCTTTGAATGCTTATTAAAAAGTACCCAGTAATAACCCCTGCTATTGTGGCGAGATGCCAGCGCAAGAAATGAAGACACCAATAGGCATCAGACTCCGACGTCGGCGGTGCACGGGTGGAGTAACGTGCTGCTATTTCTGGTGAAAACAAACACTCTTCGACTAGGTGCGCACAGTTAGCGAGCTCAGCGCTAGTGTTGACGTTCTGCTGTTAAAATGAATGCTCACCTCGCTGATAGAAGCTGCACTTCGTAGCTGTATATCAATGGGTATATTAATTGCAGCCACTTCTGCCTGAACAGTATGCCAGTGGTATAAATCTAAAATTGATGGACAGTTCTCTGCAGAAAACTTCCCCTCCAACAACAATGCCTAAATTCGTTCCATCCGTGAAAAAGCTCACTGTGCCACTTATACAGTGACTCCTTCCCAAAGCCACCACCTATTAGGAATGAAGTTGAAGAAGCGATAATTTTGTCGGATCCTTGTTCGGACTTTTGGCTTTCTTTCAAGGATAAGGCCTGGGTATCTGACCTTATCTACAGGTTGAAGACATGAACCTACGAGAGTGCCATTTTCAGTTTTACTTGGGTTGATGACTGAGCCGCTCTATTCGTCCAGTTGGATATCACATTGAGATACCCTTCGGTTAGCTCATAAAGGGTATTTAGAAGTTTTCAGCATCAATGTTCAATGTGGTCAAGTTAAGTTAATCCCCCACAAGTGAGCAATTTATTGTGTTCGATCTTCGATGGCGTAAATATTATGTTGACTCAGATCTGATGTTATGAGAATTCGGGTTACTGTATTTTTGTTCTGTTAAAACTATCTTTTAAAATTGTTAAGTGTGTAAAATTAACTTCCAGTTTTTCCAAACTTTTTGCTTTGGAGAGATTTTGCTCTTCATAATTAAACTGTCATCCGATATTGTCCTTCCGATATTACTCCGAATAATGAATATATATTTTTTAATGTAGTCAGCGTAAATTATTATTAAACTATTTCGTCCACTATGCGACTTTCAACATTCTTTTTATTAAGCGGTTTTTTTATGGAATTCGCAACTGTTGGCAGAGAAATGTCTGACTTGGCTAAAGGTTCTCTTCATTTCTATCGTATAATATTTTATTCCAGGTATTATTACTGTGATGCTATATTTGCACGACTAAGCACTAACTTTTTTGAACTTAAGTGAAATTCACCTTAAATTTCAAGATTTACATAAATGCTTTAAAGCCGTTATCCCAACGAATCTTTTCAGTGGACGAATATTCAGTAAATTAAACTTCAATGAAGTGTGCGTTGTTGATGACATCACTAAAGGCCTACAAGCTCTTATGTTCATACATATTACTAGCTGGTTGTTGGGTTTCACAGTTTTTGCTCGGTTTTGCCAAAGGGTTCCATCGTTCATATTTACCCATCTGCTTACCTTATTTTAATTCTCGTCCTCATAAGTGTATCCACTTTTGAACTTCTGGTTTGGTCCCTGGCGCATTTTCGGCAATACTACAAATGTCAGTGTCAACTTATGTTTGTTGTTGCATGTGTTTTTGATGTCGGTTGACCGTCACTTATGACGGCATCAGTGGTGGCTTTAGTTTGCTGTGTTCATTAGCAAACTTAAGGGTTATTAGGAAGTTGCGCTGGCTGCTGCTGCTGTCATCAACCTTTGCAGTCCCATTTATCTATTTCGGCTCGCCTCTACCAAGCTTTTACTCCCGGGCTATATACTCGCTCGCCTTTACATACATATGTATGTATATGAAGTACGTCTACCAGTAAGTGTTCCGACTGTTATGCGACCACGAATGCCTGTGTGCGGTTAGCGGTTTGTCTGAAGTTGATTGGTGTTTAATGCGTTTGTGTGTGTGTGTGCTGCTTTGTTCGGGGCCATTAACTTTTGCTCCCGTTTGTAAATTTGAATGAAGGTACGTTTTTTTTAATTGTTATTTGGTGGACGCTTTAATTTAAAGTAAAGGAACTAACTACTTTGAATCGTCTTTACATATACATATTTATTATCTATGCACATATTCAATATCACAGTACTTAATTTATAGCTTACTCGATGTAACCGAATATTGAATACTTTACATTTGCTACAATCAAAGACTGGGTGGCCATTCGTACATTTAACGCTGAAAAATATATATTTTAAATTAGGTAAATTTCCCCCCTCTTGGAACCGCAGAACCTGAAAATTTCTCTTGTTTGCTAGAAATATATTATCTGCAATAAAAAAATGAAAATACAACACTGAGACTCTTCTCACCAAATATACTATGGAAATCACAACAAGATACTATCATAAATTGCATTATATGACCTGTCTAAACTTATTTAACCCTTTTCTGGGCGACTCACAGCGGAAGTAGTAAATTCTGAATTGAAAAAAAGGCGAAGTCTTGAGTCAGTATGAGACATATGTATATTAGGGTGTGTCATTTTGAGGCAACCTTTTTTTTCAACTAAAAAACAGGCTCAAAACTTTCGAAATGTGTAAAAAAAAAGTCACTCAAAAGATGAGCTCTTAATATTAATATTAAGAGGTGCCTCTTTCAAATTTTCTGTTTTCCATATAAATTACATGGAAAAAAATCATTTTTTTATGGCGGTTATTGTGCGGAGATTATTCTACATATGGGCACGCGATGGCTGCCAGTAGGGATGGTAAACTCGATTCCGATTCTACTTGAAAATTAAGTTTTCTCGAAAAATAATTGATTTTTCGAATGTTAAGAATCGATTCTTAATCGACTTCGACTACTGAAAATCGATTCCGAAAAATCGAAAACAGAAAATTTGAAAGAGGCACCTCTTAATATTAATATTAAGAGCTCATCTTTTGAGTGACTTTTTTTTTACACATTTCGAAAGTTTTGAGCCTGTTTTTCAGTTGAAAAAAAGGTTGTCTCAAAATGGCACACCCTAATGTATATGAACGCAGAGATATCGAATTAATGGGGTGCTCGATAGTCGCATGCGGCATCATGTCTATATGCTTTTCGTAGTTCGTGGTGTCACTGAGCGTCAGTCGACGCATGGTGACGTTTCATTTGTCGGGAAATGTTCCCGATTTTTATTCACATTTTGTAAAAAAAAAATATTTGGCCGAATATGCTGTCACGACTCCGTGTTTTTCGCACAAACTCAACAACAGTATTTCAAAGTCAGTGAAAGTACGATTAATCGAAAACGTTGCCAGTGCCATACGAGAAGGCGACAAATTCTTCAAGAACTCATTTCCAAAACGTGTGACTGTATTAGCAAAGATACTTGGTAAAAAAATTGTCCAGTTGTGTGAAACAAGATGGGTGGAGAGGCACGATGCTGTCCTTCAATTTGTTGCGAAGTTACAGTTGATCATCGAAGCTCTGTCAAAAATCAGTGAGTGGAAGAACAGAGAAACAGCAGGCAAAGCAACAATTCTCATATCGGCTTTGTGCAAGTTCGAATTTATCGTCGGGCTCTTCTGTCTCAGCGACATTCTATCGCTCACCCATTCGCTCAGCGTAGTTCTTCAAAAGGAAGCAATTGATATGGCGAAGGCATCAAAAATGATTGGGACGTTGCTTGCCACGTTGGAAAAACAGAGGGAAAAAGTTGATGAAATATTCCGATTGATTTATTCAGAAGACAAGAAAATGGCGGAAAAACTCGATGATGACGAAGCGAAACCGAGAACATGTGGTCGACAAACGAAACTCGAAAATTACGACGTGAAAACTTGCGAAGATTACTTAGGGTCTCTGTCTACATACCTCTGCTGGATACCATCGAAGAAGATTTGGAAGCTCGTTTTTCACAAGAAGTTTTGGATGGTTACCAATTGAGTGTGTTGCTCCCAGAAAAAGCAAGTCTTTTAAAAGAAAACAAAATCGATGATCTAATCGGATGCTTGATAGAAAGATTCGTTAATCTTCTGGATGATGAAAAAAGCGTACAAAAATTGAAAATCAAAGGTGAATTAAGCTACTGGCAATGTCACTAGTAGCAGCAACAAAAAATTGAAGGCAGCGAAATTCCAACTTCTGCACTGGAAACATTAAGAAAATATGATGTCGACATATTCCCAACAATCCACACCTATCTCCGAGTAATCTGTACACTTCCCGTAACAAACGCGAGCTCTGAACGTTCTTTCTCTTATCTTCGCCGCATCAAAACATGGCTTAGGACGACCATGCTTCAAGAAAGACTAGTTGGATTAGCGTTGCTTCATACGCATCATGACATCGAAATCACCGCCGAAGAAGTCATCGAAAGATTCGCAAAACTTGGCAGTCATCGTTTTGCGTTATGAAACACGCAATGTAAAAGGATTTTCCTGTTGGAATTTTTAATAAAACGAGCCACTATGTAATGCATGCATATGGTTGACTTTTCGATTATAACCACTTTGTTTACCTAAAAATTGGAATTGATAATTTTTGTTTCATAATTTGTACTGTATTTCTCTCGCAATAATAAGTTTGAAACCTAAATCGAAGGATAAATTCAATTTCCCCCCCCCCAAGAATCGTCTCTGGATCCGCCACTGCATTAAAGTAGATATGATAGGATCTAAAATATTATATAAGCGATGAAAATAGTGAAATAAGACCAGAACAAAATAGTTCTCTCTAGGTGACACTTCTATAGTTTAAGTCTTCCACGAGAGGTATGATAATATTCCGTAGTCCGTCATCATTTGGTCTTTCAAACCAAGCAACATTCATTAATTCAAGTGAGATATACTATATGTGATACAAACTTAATCACTGGCGCTGAATTAATTGAAATGGGGTATATGAGAAAAATATCAAACAAAGGATGGGGAATCGCAACTTCATTCCTTGCTAATAAAAAGTATTATACATAGTATACGAAGGTTCCATTTTCTATTTCCGTATTAAAAAAAAATCACAACCAAAAATCGCTTTACTGCTTTTCAAAATATTCTTCATTAAAATCTATATACTTCCGCATGCATTTGAACCAATTCCCGAAGCAGTTTAACAAAGTAAACAGGACTTTTTGCATCTAGCGCCCCCTGGTGGCGCCACCTATACGTCGACTGGTGCGTTAGAATCTGCTGATCTGATTGTCTAGTGAGAATTTCATATTATTTAATCTATTGAAAGTGAAGTTATTGCGTTTTAAATGTCAGTACGTTTGTGTTATCGGTGCGAAAGTGAGCTTCGAAAAGAGGGCGAACATTAAATTTTGTTCAAAAATTGGTAAAACTTTTACCGAAATGTTTCAATTGATGAAACAAGTTTACGGCGATTATTGCCTATCCCGTAGCAGAGTGCACGAGTGGTTTTCAAAGTGGTCGTGAGGACATAAAGGACTATCAACATGTGGGCCAATCAAAATCCGTGATCACCGGAAATTCCATCGAAACTGTGAGTGAATTCATCAAAAATCAGCCGAAATCTTCATTGAAATTCATGGAAATGGAATTGAACATCACAAAAATATCGATTTATCGCATTGTGAGCGAACGTTTGGGCTTACGAAAGTTCTGTGCACGGTTTGTTCCGCACAAATTGACTGACGACCAAAAATTGCTCAGAATCCAACATTCGAAGCACATCATGGTGACCTATTATTTGACCAAAAATCACATTTTAACCATTAACCGCTCCCCGTACTCACCTGATATGGCACCATGCGACTCCTTTCTTTTCGGAAAAATGCATTTACCCATGAAAGGAAAGCATTATGCAGACGTAGAGGCCATTCAAAAGCCTTGCACCGGCATACTGGCGGCCATACCGGCCAACGAGCTAAAACACTCGTTCGACATGCTTTTGAACCGTGCAAAAAGCTGTATTGAAACAGAAGGAGACTATTTTGAATAAAATAAATTTATTTTGCCGAAAAAACCATTTGTTCTGGGTTTTTTTTAAGTCCTGTTTATTTTGAAAAGCACCTTGTATCACTCTGATTGAGAAATCTCCAAAACATGCGTTTTGAACAAATCAACTGCCTCTTTAGGTGTCAAGCAACGTTGACATATTATGTAGTTCATCTTTTACCTGTGGAAATAAAACGTAGTCAATCGGTCACCGGTGGTTGACTCATGAAATTGATGTTTTGAGTATTCAAAAATCCAATTCATTTAGTTGATGTATAAGAATTTGTATTGGCGTGGGGAAGAGTGATCCGTTTTCGGTGGTTGGTTTTCTTGATTTTTTGAAAGACAACTGGCAAACAGATGGTTGTGTATCGCTCAGAATTTATTGTTTTACGTTTTTCTGGTGGTGTGGTTGATATATTGCAGGCTGTTCGAAGAAACAGGCAACCATTTGCTTGGTAGTGATTCGTGCGCGAACAACTATTATTGGATTCGATCTTGAAATACCCATGCAGCTGACTGCTCATTACATTTGAGCGCATATGCGTGAATCCATGAATCATCACTTTTGGCGATGTCTTTCAAAACAGAGCTATCGTATTTTTTGAACATTTCTCAAGAGTCATAGACACGAGCTTTTTTTGAGAGATCGACAACGTATGTGGAATTCAAAGCGAAATAATTTTTTACAGCCTTATGTTCATGCAATATTAAATGGTCCTACTAATGCCTATTGTTGCTTCTATCTCACCATAGATCGCTTGACGATCTGGTAAAATTAGTTTGTGCACAGCATAAATAGATCCCAAAGCAACAACTGATTTTAGCCGACTTTCCCGAAACTCGTCACCATACCATCGATAAAAACTTTCTTCCTTTGAGGGAGATTCATCGCCAAAAGTAAAATTAAATTCATTGATGCATTGTTGCCAAGTTGGTACATATATGTACATCCGTCGAAAGTTGTAAGAAATTTTCGCTCAGTAATGTTTGGGGGTTTAATTTTATTTTGGCCCAGATGCATATTTTAAGTTACTGTAACTGGTCGTATGTCAAAACGTTCCCAGTATGCAGCGGGTGATCCAAATAGTGGCACTTCATTTAATATCCTTTTCTTTACAGATAACGCTTGAGTCATGTCAAGTTGTTATGTTATTTGTTTCAGTATTGTTTGGAATTTCATCAAAAAAAGACTTACGTCTGAACATCATTCACAAATCGGTCAGCTTTAATACGAAAATTCACGTTTTGTAAAGAATCATATTCAACATTCATCATAATGTTTCTACATTAACCAGCGGCGAGTAAAGTATTAAATTCAGCAAATATTTGAGTGTCGAAAACGAAAAAGCGATTTAAAAATATAAAATCAAGATAACATATGATCAAAACTCATAAAAGGTGGCAAAGAGTAGCGTGCAACTGCAACATGTGCAGCGCATGTTAAATTTTAGTGGCATGTTGGGGTTAGAGTTTCCGTTTCCTGCGGCAAATTGAATTTTGTTGTCGCAGCGCAAATATGCCCACATAGATACCATGTATTAACGGCGTCCATACCTTACACTTACACACTCATAAATTGTAATTTGGCGCTTGTAATTTTCCGCTGTACGCTGCTGCGTATATTTGCATAAAATTGTTGTAATTTCGCGCAAAAAAAAATCGCTTGCACGCGATAAGTTATTGCACATGCAACTGCCGGTGGCGGCTCATGCCGATACTGATTAGACGTAGCTGCAACAAAGGCGCAACTAAAATTACTCGATCAAAATTTATGAACCCACATATTCCCGTACACGCTCATTCCTCGATCCAAGCAAACAAAATGACCATGTGTGGTTCGTGCTCGACTCTGAAAGGCCGTAATTGAGTTTCTCGTTCGCATTAGCCGTTTTTTCTGCTAGGATTTTTGTGACCACCGCAGCTCTTCTATCATATCCTAGTTGCTGGGCTTGTGTAGGTTGAGGCATTTTTTGCTGTGAACGCTAAACCACTGCGACCGCATCTAATTTCACCTATTTAGTTAGTTTCCACAGTATGTGGTATGCTACGGTGGACAGCCTTCGGGAAAACTGTTTTTGTTTACGTTACCGAACAGTAGTTTTTACGATATATAGTATGGAGTTGGTCTGCAACTTAAAAAATTTACATTTAGTAGCAACTTTGTATAAATTTATAGAGTAAAATTTATATAAAACTGCAAGTTACTGAGTGCCTTTTATTTCAAACTAATAACAAGGTTATGAGTAATAATAAACTTGAGAGTTTATACCTAAATCTGGTTTAGATCTAATTTTTAGTAGGTGCTATTCGTGGCAGAAATGACCTCAGTGATTATATATTGCTTGCATTGAAGATACTGCTTTTGGATGCGTTTGCAGCTCAGTTCATATAGGCTTAGCTACAGCATGTTAAAATAGGAAGGAAGAAGCTCGAACGTGGCAGTTTCAACACCACATTTTTCCAAACGCAAAAAGTAAAGGTTCTTCTGCTGAGGATTACAACCAAACTGAAATTTTTTTATCATTAACAATTTTCGATAATACAGTAATTGCTCCGAAAACAAAAAATCTTAAACTTTTTCAGAGATTTTTTTTAGTAAGATTACTTGGTTTTCAACGATATCTTATTTCATCTACGAACCTAATTTACCTGCGTTTGACGTGACGTATTGACACGTGTCATCGAGGGATACACACCGTTTTTAGTTATATTTATTTTAACTCTTCGAGACTTTTTTACCCGAACAATTTATCATTTACTTCAAAGTATACCTCAATTGCACGATTTCTTTGAAACAACTTGGCTTCTCATCTGATATGACGATATACATACATATATCTCGATCAACTGCCGTTACAAGTAATTTTGTGAATTGCTTACTGTTTTTATCTAACATTTTCCTAGACGTACACTGACATATATCTGAAGTCGACGACGATCGTATGGTCCTAACCAATTTGAGTCTGTCACAGCATCCTGATAACATAGTATCATGTGCACATTTCTTAATTATTTTTTGAGATATAATAATTTATGATCTCTTTGATCGTTTTTTTAAGCGCTGCGCTCCGCTGCGAGGCATTTAGCATTCCAAATTGGAATAAATTAAAGTATATACGGAACTTATTAAATGTTGATTTCCTCAAAATTTATAGAAATTTGAAAAGAAAAATTAAATCTGTAAATGGTTAAATTGAAGCATAAAAAAGGTTTTGAATCAAACGAAATTTTCTTACGTGCTTCTATGAAAAATCCAATCCTAAACATAAACTTAAAATATTAAGTCGATCTTATATACAATATCAAAGTTATTTGTCTTTCCATTTGGTAAAACGTAGTTTTGAGAAAAACGCGTTTAAAGTTTCATTTAACTATAGCTGGGCCGGTGGTCTCGCTGCAAATCAACGTAAAACCTATTCTTATGACTATATAGTATTGTTAAGCGAAGAAAAAATCTACTTTTTGAAAATTCTAAAGAGACTGCACAACTTAAGCTCTACCCGAAACAACTTCGCCTATCAAAGTCGAGGCATTTGCTGACTGTAGCGATTTCTACAAGCCGTTTCTTTTTTCAATAACTTTTCTCGTAATTTGGCGGGAGGCCACAGCAAAGTACGGCTGCGGTCCTATTTGCTTGGTTCTATCCTATCTTATGCCTATATGCTCTCTAAAAACCTCGCCTTTTATTCAAAAAGTGCTGAAAATGCTTTTTGTCTAATCATTCAATTGTTCGACTGTTTTGAAAAGCGTGTAGTTATTTTGGTAAATTTCTCTCTCAGAAGCAATACTAATATCTATGGTTAGATGTACATTTATAGATGTATATCGATATACCTGTTAATAAAAGAGCGAAAAACTGTCAAAAATTAAAGAGCGAAACAAATTCAGAATATTTTTCTCTCTTAATTCACAAAGTGGATTTTGGTTTAATTTTTTTAATTAACGGATCTGTGATATAATTGAAATATGTGTAGATTTTCTAATAAACTTAAATATTTCTATTAATTAAATAGCGTAAGGTCGAAAAAATTTAACTTTTTGTTATAGAAGGAAGCAAGCGGGTGACTTCTTCTTCTTCGTCTTTACTGACGTGGACACTGCTTACGCGCTTATAGCCGAGTTAACAACAGTGCGCCAGTTGTTTCTTCCTTTCGCAACGTGGCGTCAATTGCAAATTCCAAGCGGAGCCAGGTCCTTCTCGACAGGGTCTTCCTCTTCCTCTGCTTCCCCCAGCGGGTACTGCGTCGAATACTTTCAGAGCTGGAGTGTTTTCGTCCAGCCGACCTGCCAGTGTAGCCGCTGTCTTTTAATTCGCCGAACTATGTCAATGTCGTCGTATATCTCGTACAGCTCATCGTTCCATCGAATGCGATATTCGCAGTGGCCAACGCGCAAAGGACCATAAATCTTTCGCAGCACTTTTCTCTCTAAAACTCGCAACGTCGACTCATCAGTTGTTGACATCGTTCAAGCCTCTGCACCATATAGCAGGACGGGAATTATGAGCGACTTTTGGCTTTTGTTTGTCGAGAGAGGACTTTACTTTTCAATTGCCTACTCAGTCCGAAGTAGCACCTGTTGGCAAATGCTATTCTGCGTTGGATTTCGAGGCTGACATTGTTGTTGCTGTTAATGCTGGTTCCAAGGTACAGGAAATTATGTTCTGCCTAGATGTTATGACTGTCAACCGAGACGTGGGAGGCTAGTCGCGAGTGTGACGACTGTTTGTTTGATGACAGGAGATATTTCGCCCTGAGTGAAAAAACACAAGTGGGTGACAACCATCCGGAATATCAGCGATTTAGATCCCTTCCGTGATATATTGAAACCTCCAGAGTAAAGTTCTACGAAATACTAACATCTTGAGTATATTGATCGGAATAAATAGAAACCTCTCCTTGCAAGCCGAAAGTGTAAATGCCAACTAATATCGTGTTTAAAACGTCTTTGCCAGTTCAGTTAATCTAGAGCTACATGCCTCAAAGGTGTGTTTAGTGGGTTTTATCGTTATTGGTAATATATTTCCGTTCTAAATAACGCAATTTTCATTAATCATTTTTGCGACACTATAAATGAGGGCGGGATTACCCATATTCAATAAAAGTCAGGAATCGAAATTGTTTATCCTGCGCAGCCGTCAGCTGAAGATATTTATATCGGTTATATATATTTGAGTTGCACTTTGCGAAATAACACACACACACGTGTAAAACAAATCGCTGCACTACCTATGTATATATTATATATAGCGTGTAGGTATTTGTGTGCTCCCGCCGATATCCGTATGCTTGTGAAATGAGCGTAAAATTTAAGCAGCGCCCACTGACACTAAACAAATTGAAAGCAATTTCCATAAATTGCCAATGCCACACGCAGAACGCCGAGCCGGTGAAGCTGGGCAAAGCTCACGCACACATGTAAACACAGTAAGAAATCTACATACATATGTATGTATATACTTATATCGGGTGATTTTTTAAGAGCATACATAAAATTTGCATGTATATACGTTAGATATATATACCGCGGCTGCGTCTTGGGTGGTCCACATAATTTTGGGCAACTTTTTCGACATTTCGGCCGGAATGTACTTCGCGGTTCGTTGCGTTGACGTAGCGTTTTGACTTTCGTGGCCAACTGCTGCTCCCGAAAAATGCACTGTTTGGTGTGGTTTGTACGCTGGTGGAATCATTGGACCGTATTTTTTCAAAGATGCTGTTGGACGCAACGTTACGGTGAATGGCGATCGCTATCGTTCGATGCTAACAAACTTTTTGTTGCCAAAAATGGAAGAACTGAACTCGGTTGACATGTGGTTTCAACAAGATGGCGCTACATGCCACACAGCTCGCGATTCTATGGCCATTTTGAGGGAAAACTTCGGAGAACAATTCATCTCAAGAAATGGACCCGTTGATTGCGATTTAACGCCTTTAACTATTTTTTGTGGGGCTACGTCAAGTCTAAAGTCTACAGAAATAAGCCAGCAACTATTCCAGCTTTGGAAGACAACATTTCCGAAGAAATTCGGGCTATTCCGGCCAAAATTGGACTTTCCGAATGGACCAGTAAGCTGTTATTGTTATTGTTTTTTTTAAAAAAAGTTATCAAGCTCAAAAAAATCACCCGATATATACGTACATATATTAACCGCAATGTACTGCGGTTCGTTGCGTTGGCGTTTTGACTTTCGGCGCTGCTGTGCTCGGTCCGCCCCGCGCTCGCAGCTTGCAGCTGCAACTTCCGTGTTGCCTCTGCTCATTTGCAATGTTGTCAGTGTTGATTGTTGTAGTTGCTGTTATTGTTATTGTTGCTGATAGCGCAGCAACGCAACACAAATTAATGCGTTGCATGTGGCATTTGCTTTCCTGTCCGTCCATCGGCTTTACTACACGCCGCTTTTACTGTTGTTTGCTATTTATAGCCGGTGTTGCATATAATCAGAGCAATGTTGCCACATGCAAGGTTTGGATTATTTTATGCAATTATTCATAGGAATTTTTAATTTGGTATGAGCGGTGTCGTCACGAAGAGAAGTATTCGAAGGCGGTCTTGAGTTGGAAATTCAACTCAAATATACTTAGCACCGTTGGACAGTCAAATATATCAAGGATTGTAAATAATGATTACCGTTGCGATTTTTAAATGAAAAGTCAGTCACTTAGAACCGACGTATTAAAAGTTGTATAACTTCCTACTGCTTTTAGAAAAAATGAAGCGATAACATTCATCTTATGGTATGCCACGCCGTCTTTTCGACCCTCTGACAACAAAACTAGAAAGATCTATAACGTTAGCTTAATACCCTTCGGTTTAAATAGCGTGGAAACCTCTTTATTCTGATTTTGATCAGTCAGTTTGTCCGACAGCTATATGCTAAAGTTGTCAAATCTGACCAATTTGTTCGCAGCCACTAACGATGCTTTCGGTAATAATTAAAATATTCCACATTTCTACACTTGTAATTTCAAAATTCAAGATCACTCGTAATTTCAAAATTCGCGATCATCTAGAAAAGTGGAATATGTAGCAACGAAAAAAGTATGTTTACTCCTATATACTACAGGGTTATATTCTAAGTAGAGCTTCAATATTTAGTGTTGCTAGCTTTGGCGTTAACTACAGTCAATGTCGAGATATGCTCCAAGTTCTGAAGAAGCGATTGTACTCCCAATTACTTGTTTACAAAAACTTTGATAGTACCTCTTTGCAACTTCAAATCGCGCCTTCAATTTTTTTTGGTAATGAAAGGCTTTTTGGTATTGAAGTGGCTGTAATAACCATATTCTCGGAATCTCCGCTGAATTGTTTGCTCTGAAACATTAATTTTCTATTTTGCCACACCTTAAATAATTAAAATTAACTGGAGGAAGTCATTTTTGCAAGTCAATGTTTATTTTTGTCGATTTTGGCATTTCACTAAATAAAATCTTATAAGCATTGACTAAAACATCTTATTGAGATTAAAATAATGAAACGTTATCTTTCTCAAGTATTTCTACTTTTGTCGTGTGCAAAAGTTAAGGGTAAATATCCTATCTTTATTCTTTGCAAGCTTACATTATGTAATAAGAGTATGTGTTCTTTTTTAATTGTTGAACACTTGGGAAAATTACGCAAAAAGTAATAAAAAATGTGGTGGGGTATTCACAATTTTGTGTTTGTATTTTATATGGTATCCAACGTTTCTTGGTGTTACAAGTATCGTGGCGAACTTAAATACACCGTTCAGGGTACAAAAATTCGAACATTCGGTATAATTTTCGAACTGCACCTGGATTTTCAAATTGTCTTCATATTTGATTCAAAACATAAGGGTTATTCCAAAAATAATTTGAGGTCCTAACTCAAAAATTACTCTAAATTACGCGTGGAAATAACATAACATAAATTTAATCCTTCTCTCATGTGCTAAAAATACTTGCACTGAAATTTAGCACTTTACTTAGTTCCTAAAAACCCTATAATTTAACAGTGAGCTTTATTTGCAACAAATGCTTAGGCAAATTCGTCGTAACTTTAATGAAATCTTTACCCAGGACTGCTGGTGGATTTTACGTGATGTATTCTGATGAAGTAATCAGCTGTTTCCAATGTTTACTAATTAACGATTGTTTCAACTAACTGTAACAGTTCATAAAGTAAAATCAGCAGACGTTTCAAATGATTTCTGAGGGCCCCAGTACTCCTTGAAACACTTTCTTCTAATATAATGTGCAATGAACGTATTTTTTATAAGATTTTTTCGTTAGAAATAAGAATTCTGAAAAATCCTGTGAAGACTACAGTCAATTGCAGTGTTGTCGTTTATTATACCAAGGGTTTTTTTTATATATTTATTAATTTTAAGAGCTCATACCAAATAAGTGCAGTTTTATGAAAATTAAATAAGATCCTCGTTTAATGGAAATATAATGAGGTCGATTAAGAGTAAAACTAAACATCAATAAAATAAGTGAAATTGACCAAATAATTAAAGGTATTATACACTTTTGAAAAGTGTTTTCATAAAAACTAATATTATAATTATTGTATACTTGCTGCAGTAAATTATAATATATTTCCATCTGGCAACACCTCCCAGCAAATGTAATGAGTGTACGTACTGCAACTAGCCTTCTTTTTGCCCCGCTGAGGCTGCTATTATTTGATGTTGATATTGATGTTAAAGCGCAGCAAACGTTGTTGTTATTGTGCGACACAATAAAATTCATTGCGTTAATTTTTTATTGGCTACATGTCTCCTACGGCTCGGTAGCTCACACCTTCACAAGTTGCTTGTTTTTACTGCGCTTATGTACACCTGATAAAACATTATCTGCGAAACGCCGCATATTGGTAATGCAAAAACGGTTAAGCAAAAAAACAAACGTCTGTTCAATTGATTTATATTTAATATTTAACAACTGTATATGTATTTGTCTTCGTTGAATTATTATTCCAGGTTCTTTAGTATATTTAATAATCCACAGTTTTTGTGGCTGTTAATGCGACGAATGTGAAAGAGAAAATATATATATCGGTTACAATATTTTTTGTCTCAAAGGGAGATATTGTATTAGAGATTTTTTTTTGTGTATTAATTTGACCCTCCAAACCGCGGTTGTTTATGAAGTAGAGAGTGCAGAAAATAACAAATATTGCAGATCAGTAGATGCTCTAATATACATATAAGCAAGAAAAATCATTCACCTCCCAATTATGGGAGCAATCTAGCAATGCCTATAATTTGAAACTCCAATAGTGTTTTCTGTAATGGAATACAAATTATTTTTGAGAGTCATTAATTAAATAATTGTGATGTATATATGTATGCCAACAAATCTAATTTTTCTTATTATACCCTGAACGGGGTATATCCAATTTGCCGAAAAGTTTGTAACACCAAGAACGAAACATCGAAGGCTCTATAAATACTTACGTTGTAATATAAAATTACCCGGAAATTGTAAATAAAACGCAAAATATTTAATTATTGATTAATATTTTTTGTCTTGCATTCAATGTAGGCCCCACCATTTGATATACACTTATTACCAACAATTTTTTCAGTCCTCGACACACTTTTCATATGCAGGTTTTGGGATTGGCTTCAACTCTTTCAGCGAATTTTGTCTTATTTCTTCGATCGATTGAAAACGGGTTCCATTCCCATGATTGTTGACTTGTCCGCGTGTCAAACTCATAAACCCATGTCTCATCGACAATTATAAAGCTCTCCATGAATATGGGATCGGAATTCGCGCGATCAAGCATGACCAAAGAAAATTGTTTAAGGTCTCGTTTAGAAAAAAATTAAGCTTCGCGTTTCATACCCAAAATTTCAACCAAAATCATTCAAATCGACTCTATAGAGAGATCTTGCCTGACGATTTTCAAGCACCATATCCTTCACTTTTTTAATATTTTCATCAGTTTAAGAGATCGAAAGATGTCATGTCTTCAACGATCTATCAACCGCCTTTAAAAGATTTGTACCACTCTTAGGCTTGTGATTTTGAAACAATGTGAGCCTTTTGCTTCATTCGCAACGATTTCGTTTATATGTGTGAATCGAAGGTAACGTTTTTTCGGTTTTTTTCCATATGAATAGTTCGATGCAATTTGTCGTAAGTTCTAATTGCTTTTAACTAATACTAGGTTTATTTGATTTAAATTTAAAATATGTATATAATACTGCCTTAACAGCCGATCTCGTTGAACAAGCTATCACATGGCTGTAGTGACGTGGTAGGACTGACTACCAACTGGGTAGTAATTAATTAAACAACTTTGGTGACCAGGAAACTTGAAAATAAAAAAAGAGATGAAACTCGGATCTTTGAATTAAGAAATATGCTAAAAGTTGGTAAAAGGAACGAAACCGAGCATGAACGTGCTAGATGTGAGATGGACATTGGGGTCCTTCAAAAAATATGTTTAAGGGACTATGGGAAAATTGGTGAAATGGAATTCAACTTTTTTCTTAATGGTAAAGAAAGTAAAATGGGTAGAAATGGAACTGGGTTCAAACAAAAATTAGAAACAAGCTACTAGGCTTCTAGGCGGTAACTGAAGGGCTATCTGAATTGCGCCTCAAAAGCAACAATCTCTTGTTAATTTCAGCATACTTCCCAATAGAAAATGCTGGGGTATTTTCGAAAAGCTTATTCTATACGAAACAGGAAGACATGTACATATAATAAAAAAAAAAATTCCCTTTGCGTGATGAATTCTCGGAAAACTGCTTTTATTTTTTACAAACTAACATATTCAATTGCTATCCCTGGTAAGTTCTTTTCGATCTTCAAAATACGTTATGGCGTCCCGTGAAGTAAGTAAAATAGGTAATCAGTATAAAAAACGTTTTATAGTAGCCTTTGTAACGAATTATCCTAAAGGTCCCAAATGGTTCAGTAAAAAAATTGCAAAGTATCTAAATACTTATTTGTGAAAGATGGTCTAATCATTCCAGGAAAAAGGAGGAATCACATAACATCTAAAAGTGATAAAAAAAACTATTGTTCCCCTGTTTGAGAAGAAACCACTGCTCAGACTAAGATAAGCTTAAAAAGGTGTTTAGAAAGAGATAAAATATACTATATTTCTAAACATAAGACAAGGCAGACTTCAGAGCTCTCGCAAAGAAAAAGACAAACACTTATTCAAGGCATCCCTAAGGTGAATGCTTATGGATCATGGTCATGGATTTAGAAATTAGATTGGCTCCAAAGAAAGCCTGAAAACCTTTAAAATTACAAAATTGTTTAAGGGGTTTATCGTGGTCAAAGCATTTCATTATGATTGAATACGTCAAGTCAATGATCCGAAACATAGTAGCAGACTCCGAACTCTATGGAAATAAGAAAACCATATTGCTTCTTTAAATTGGCCTTTACAGTCAACAGGCGCCAATCTAGTAGAGAATGAAAGCCAAGATATCATTCGGCTACTACAACATACCTGAGCTTTGCTTTTTATGGAATATGCGGAAGTTTTATTTGCAAGTTAGTATTTAATAAAGGTCAGCTATAACAAAACAATATATTTTCGATAATTACAATTATTTTTTTCAATAAACGCTAGTTACACTTCGCACTGGAACAGTGTGAGAACAGATTGAAACTCCTGCTAACTAACTAAATCGGACCCAAAATCTATATACTGCGCTGAGCAAAAAATAGTAAAATTTTGCTCATAATTTCTAAATTATTAATTTATTTTTCCAAATCTATGTCGTCCCCCTCAAAGTAATCCCCCTTGGCCTCAATACAATTGTGCCAACTTTTTTTCCAATCCTTATAACAGTTGCTGAAGTCAATTTCCGGAATAGCCTTCAATGCGCTTAGCGATTCATGTTTAATGTCTTCAGTTGACTCAAAGGATTTCCCCGGATCGATCGTTTCAATTTGCTGGATATCAAGAAGCCACACGGAGCCAAACCAGGCAGGTGGTTGCGACACGATACTGGTTGAAAATTTGGCGAAACACTCACGAAGCATCAATGCAGTAAGCGAAGGTACATTATCGTTGTGCAAAAAACAGGAGTTGTCGGCACATTTTTTTTTACGAATAGCTTCGCGCAAACGACGCGTAACATTCAAATGGCTTTGTTGACAGCTTGGGTGGTCGAAAGGAGTTCAAAGTGCACCACACATCGATAATCAATGAAACCTGCCAACACAACTTTTTCTCTGATCCGAAGTTGTCAGTAGGATCTCTGACTGTTAACTGTCAACGCCCAAGCAGTAACTCCGATTATTTTACAGAAGTCATTAACGGCCGTCCTGGACGTGTTTCGGCGTCAATGCATTCTCAACCCTCTTTAAATAATTTGCATCAATCAAAAAGAATTGCTCGCGACAAGCAATTATCGCCGAAGGCCTTTTCCAACATTCTGAATGTTTCGGCACCAGAAATTTGATTCCGCACACAAAATTTAATGGAACTGAATAATTTTACTTATCGCGAAAATCGCTGAATTCACTTTATATACCTCAGAAGGGCAAGTGTATACGAAACACTAATGATTCCTTTGATGTAACATTTGGCACAGATCTAGAAAAAAAATATTTTGACGAATGAGCTTCCGGCGAAGTTTAAATTAAAAAGTCTTACTATTTTTTGCCCGCAGTAGAATTTGCATTTGTGTAATACCAATTTTTGCCAACTGCTTTTACACGTCCTTACCAAATTAGCCCACTTTATTGTAATTTGCCTGCCAGAGCTCAACATGTATATTAAATTAGACAGGCAATTAAAATACAATTTATAATATTGTATTTATTCGCACGTGCTGCAAATGTCAACGGACAATGGAGTCAAATGTGGCGAAAACACTAAAATTACCGAATAACGAAATAGTTGAATTTTAATTAAATTAGCAAAAATTAACGAGCAACAAATGCTAAAAATGCAAATGACTAAACAACAACAATAACAGCGAAACAATGCAACGGCTCAAGGTTGCATTCATTACGGCGAGGACAGGACAAAGCTAGCAAATAATTGACACTAATAATTGAATGCAATTAAAGTGCATTTGAGTGTGTGTGTAAGTGCAATGGTTAGCGAAGGTCGTTGCTGATTAGTAAATGTACTAGCGGGATCGCAAATTGCATTAAAACTGAATTGCATTACGATAAATGCAAATTCGCGGCATTATTGCTTGAATATAACGAAAAAACATGAAAAATCAACTCGAATGTATTGAAGCCAACAAAGACAATAATCCGTATGGATGAAGCAGCGCTCCAGCAAGCCAGATATCAATGGTATTAGAGGACTTCACCTTAATTGTGGCAAATTGATTTCCAAGTACACGGCATGTCAGCGCAGCAAATACTTTGTTGTATTGCAATAATGAAATAAAATACAAATCCGTCAAATCAGTGAAATTAATTTTTAATTACGCGCTTCACTTCATCCGACCGCAAATAAGCAACGGAGTCACAACAAAAAAATATTTACGAAACGTAATTGCTCCCAAGAAAATTCCCATTAAGCTGCGCCTCAGAGTGCGCTGGAGTGCAACCAAAAGTGCAGAGATAAAAATTGAAAAAAGGCACAAGAGTTAAAAAGTCGGTAAATAAAATAAGTTGCACTGGCGCTGCTGGCTTTGAAAGATTGCCGTCGAAGATTGCATCATCCGCTACGATGTGGCACATTTTCGTCAGCAACATCCGCAGCAGCGTGAGCAGCTCAACAAACTTGCTGCAATGCTGCTATGTTGCACGCTCGCTGGCGTTAAGTTGGCTGTATATTTTTCTTTTCTTATTATTTACTTTTTTTGGATGGCTGCCAGATTTTATTGCTACCTTATTTTCCCTCAAAGTGACTTGTAATAGTGTGCTGAGACAGTGGCCTAATATTTTGGATTCTTGATACATTTTTTAAGAAACATTTCTATGCTGCCAGTTACATTATAGCAAACTTTTATATATCAATGACTGTTCCCTAAAAATCATTCAAAACTTTCTTTTTAAATGTAACGTTTATTAAAAGTAAGAACTTACTTTTCACACAACCGAAATGAGGGGTGAAGTCATTAAAATCTTTCCAAATCACGAAAGGCCAAAATAGTAGTTTGGTTCGCGCAACGCACCGCCTGCTGTACCCATGTTCGGTCAATATAAACGTCGAGCAGAGTCGGTAATTCGATGAACCATGGATCGGTTTCACCCCACGTTTACTTTATTGAATAATTCGAGACGGCGTACAGTGCGTACCGAACACGATATTGTGCAAAATATTTGAACGTGTACCAAAAACCCACCGATTTCAATATTCACAAGGAAATTTTTTTCACCGTTGAAGTCACATTTGGAGTTATGATAATCCAGAACCCATTGTTGACACAGAGATAATCATTAGTCTATATTTTTTCAAAACTTAAATCGACCATAATGTTACAGTCAATATGGAAAGCTTTAGAACCGTGATTATTGACTTTTTCGGGCCAGAATTGTAGAAGGTTGATGTGGACGACTTTTGGTTTTACCAACGAAGCAATTATTTATTGAAGGAATCTTTAAGTCAGCGCATTATCTCGAGTCGTGCGATTGAGAGAGCATATTCTGGACATTATTGCTGACGTACGACCGTAATTACTGTAAGGAAGTACGGAATAATTTTGGATTAATAGCTGCTGCTATTATAGGGTTAAAAAGAGCGGTCTGTACGACGATCCCTCAGTAAATATAATGACTTAACTTGTGGTGACTAATCCAAAATAAAAACTATTATGTTAATCATATCAACGTCTCAAACACTCTCCATTGACCGACACTATATAATTCGAAATTTCCCACTGTAGCCAACGTTTTTAGGAGTACGATGGACTGAAAATTTCCAAATATGAGGATTCGCTCATACAAGGTATGTTAGGCGCGCTATTTCTTTCCTTAGACTGCTGCGAAGCGCCTTAGATTCATACACGTGATGCTACAGACATTGCGAGCATTAAGTGCTTATATTACAGGGTTTTCCAATAAGTGTGATAAGATTTCTTTTCAAAAAGATAAATACTCTTAGTGTTAAAGAAATTCAAATGTACTTTATTTCATATGAAGTGCAATCGATACACTTCAATGCTGGATAGAACAGTATTCAAATTGCTTTACGGGACCGAATTCGATTAAACCAATTTTCGAGTACTTTTTCCACTAAATCAAGTCACATGACATGAACAGCACGTTCAATATTGAGTTCTAAAGCTTGATGAGAGTCTGGTTTATTGCTAAAGACCAATGACTTTAAATAACCCCACAAGAAGTGGTCCAATGGAGTTAAATCACAACTTCTTGGAGATCATTCAATGTCACAACTTCTTGACATAATGAAATCTCCAAACTCTTGTAGCAATAATTCGGTTGTTGCACGTGCTGTGTGGTACGTAGCCCCGTCTTGTTGAAACTAGATGTTGTCAACATCAACATCTACTTATACCGTTCTTCATTGACAGTAACGTCACCAGCTTCATTTCGAAAGCAATACGGATCGATGATTCCACCAGACAAAAAACCACAACAAACTGTCAACGTAAGTGAATGTAATGGTTGTTCATTATAAACTTGTAGACTTTCCTCAGACTTAGAAATCGTATCATCCCAATTGGAAAACCCGGTATATATAATGCACCTAAGTCAAATATACAAATATACAGTATGTGAAAGTATGTGTGCTAGAGTGCACCCGATGTCAGTAATTTGGTTTTGTTTTTGCTGTGTAGCAATTTTCTTCTGGATATCTGCAAATTTAATTTCAGTTTCTGTCTACTTAAGTGGTATTTCGCCACTAATATATTGTTGTTGTGTTTTGCTTTCCACTTCGTTGCCTATAATCGAAATAAAATCAATGCGCTGCACCGCACCGCAAACACATTGAAAAAAATAAAAGCATAAAAACAATTACAATACTTGCAAAAATTTCTTTAATGCAAGCACATGCAGCCACAAAGCCATTGACAATTACATTTGCAAATTTTTATAGCTACTTCTCTTTGCTTTTTGAATGCTGTCAACATTAAGCTTTTAGTTGCCCATTTCCTTTGCTGACTTCATACAGATGCTCATTAATTCTACTTTCCACCATTTTTCCATTTTTATTTATGGCTAAGTTAAAAAATCTTTACTTCTTGCATCTAAGCTGTTGACAAGTACCTAATGTAATATAGGGTAGTCGAAAAAGTCTTTTCGTAATTTTAATCACTCTTCAACTTCAGAGTAAAACTTTTCTGGTTTCTCGGCGAAAAACTGCGACAATTGATTTTTACAGGCTGCTCTTGAAGGGAGTCCATTAAAGGAGTTCTGCATTGACCATAACAAATGGTAGTCCGATGGTGCAAGGATAGGGCTATATGGTGGATGGATCAAAATTTCCCAGCCAAGCTGTCCTAGCTTCTGCACAGTCATCAAAGATGTGTGTGGTCTAGCCTTGTTTTGATGAAAGACGAAGCTTTTTCTATTGAGGCGGCAATCCTGGATTTGCGACCATTTGTCGAGCTTCACCACGCTTAGACAACGATCTTTTTCGCACATTATTGCCGTATTTGATCCAATTTTTATCTCCCGTTACCATTCGTTTCAGAAATGGTTCGGTTTCATTTCGTTTCAGCAAAAAATCGCAGATGTTAATTCGGTTCATAAAATTTTTCACAAACAATTCATGTGGTTAAGTTCCTTAGCGATATCATGACTGCTTATGTGACGGTCCTGGTCAATCTTTTCCATAACTTCATTGACTTTTTCAACGATATAGCAGAGCGAGGTGCACCTTTCACATTGAGAGTTCCAGAACAGAAGCAAGCGAAGCATTGTTATGCTACACGCCCTGATACAGCTTCGTCTCCATAAACTTCACAAATTCCATTGGTGGCTTGCGTGTTATTCTTCCCTTTTTTGTACAAAAATTTTTAATATACAGATGTAACTTTTTTTTAAACTCCCCGAAATTAATTTTGTTTTAGCAAATTAAGCTTAAAATTTCACCTTTCTAACACTATATGGTATGACGCAATGTGATTGGTAGCACTGGAGATATACGACTGCAACGACATGTATTGACAAAATACGAAGCGACTTTTTCGATTACGCAATATTATTAGAACACAAAGTTGTACAAACTCAAATATCGACTTTTGTGGTTGAAGGAAGAGCTTTCTGACTTTAACTGATCGACCGTTTTCTAAGCCCTCTTTATGTTCATTTTTAAATATTGTCTAAAACGATCAGTTCCAGTGCATCACAAATGTTCCGAAAAAGTTTTCCACCAGTTTCTTTGCATAGGCGGTATTAAAAATAATTAACAATTCATAACCTACGTTCTGTGAGTTTTTGAAATCAGACTTACTACTTGCTTAATATATTTATCAAATTCTGTTGGGATTGTTTGAGAAACGCTTGTCCTTTCCCAGAACTTAAGGCAGACAATTTCCTGCTTATATAGTATGTTTCAAATCTGTTGGATTCATATATTTTTGCAACGCGTTGCACATAGTTTTGTTCATCTAAAGGTTGTTTGTATAACCTAAATATAATCGATTTAGATGTTTGGTTATATAAATATATAAATGTTGAGGATGATTAGACGAGTGGAAATCCGAGTGACTGTCTGTCCATTCGTCTGCCCTCTGCCCATCCATTCGCCCGACAATTTTTTACCAATTTTTGGAAAGAAACATTCGTTAAACTGGAATTAAACATACAATTTGAATCGAATCAGAACTAATTTCTGTTGTTTTGATGACAGGAGATATTTCACTACCAGAGCCATTTACTTCGCTTCTTTGTTCAACCTGAAGAATGCAGAGCTGGTTATGGCCAATGATGTCGATGTCATCGGCGTACGGCATCAGTTGTACACTCTTGTAGAAAATTGCACCTGCTCGATTAAGCTCTGCAGCTGGAATTATTTTCTCAAACAGTAGATTGAAGAAGTCGCACAATAGGGAGTTGTCTTGTCTGAAACCTCGTTTGGTACCGAACGTCTCGAAGAGATCCTTCCTTATCCTGACTGAGATTTTGGTATTGCTCAACGTCAGTTTACACAGTCGTATTAGTTCGTATTATTATCGGTGGAGGAATCGGGCTTACTATCTACTGGTGTTATGCCTCCATTGCCATTCATCAGGCGCAAGAAATATTCGTTCCATAATATCAAATTTTCGTAGTGTTTTTTAACATTACCTCTCTCCTTTTTGTCTGCAAATGCGTCTCGCTTCCCTCTTCATCTATCCCATCCCGCCCGTATAGTGGTCGATTGTAAAGTGGAGAGGTAGACAGTTTGTTTTCTCTCCACAGCGAAACGGCACCCCTCATCGTACCAGTTGTTCTTTTGCCTTTTCGAAAACAAATGGTTTTGTTTGCAACTGTACGTAAGGAGCTTGCCACAATTCCCTTATACCAAGTTGATCAGAAAATCGTTCGGCTGTCTGTTGTAATTGTAGCATCTCTATGTCAGACCTTCCATACGTTTCTGGACGTGCGTGTTCTGTTGCACGAAGGCAGAGGCGTACGCACTTCTAAAACACTGGAGACGTGTCTTCAGCTTATCACAACATGATGGATTTTGGTTGGTGATTTTTCGATCCGGATACAGCCAGGTAGTTTGATGAATGGAGGCTGAATTTACCGACTGTTATGCCAAAGATACCTTCTTTTCCCACCCTGGCGTTAAAGTCGACAAGAACGATTTTCACATCGTGGCGGGGTCAGCTTTTATGAGTGCGCTCCAAGCGCTCTTAGAAGATCTCTTTGGCCACATCGTCCTTTTCTTCCGCCTTTTCTTGAAAAACATTGCTTTGGCTGGTTGTTCATCCACCGGGGTGAATGCCAGAACTCGTCGACGGAGTTTCTCTCCCATCATAAAGCCCACACCGAACTTGCGCTCCTTTATACCATAATATTAAAAGCCAAAAGGGCCTCAGTTCTTGCCCCGTCCATCGCAATTATCGGACAGCGGTGGTGTCAGCCTTTACGAAGTCATCAATCAGCTGGCCAGCGGCACCTTCCCAATTCGTAATCCTTAATACATTTGCAGAGGTCGTCATGGAAAGGTGGGGCTCTCATCTGAGATTGGTTTCTTCTTTTCATTGTGGGTGTTTTTTACGCGGCGGGTCTCCAACCCAGCACACCTCTCTGGCAAGGAATATTTCGACTTCTCACTTTACCTGGCCTTCAAACGAATGTTCTTTGGCTACCCAGAGGAAACCTGGCCTAAGGCCGGAAGTGGTTAGGTGCTTAAGCCATGTGTAGAATATTCGTTTCTGGCCACTCCCAATTGAATGATGCTCAAATAATTTTCATCACTTGCTTGAACTTCTACACATGGCTACATCTTCCAGTTTCCTTATAAAATAGCGTTTGAAAACAAAAGTCAAATAAAGGAGAAAAAGGTTAACAAAATTTAAGTTAATTGTGCAAAAATAAATAAACCTGTTAAGCTTTGTTGAGACATCTATTTATCAATCGAAGGGTTTGGGTTTCTTCTTTCTTAAACAGTTCTGGTATTAAAAATCGGTTGATAATTAGCTAAGATATTGGCTAATAGTGCGCAAAAGAACGAAAAACTATTTTTTTTAAAATTAATTCTGTTTAGCTTAAGGTGTTTCGCAAATTCCAAAAGAGGATTCTCCTTCTATTCGACAAGGCCTACCAGAAAACCTCTATCTATCTCTCTAGTAATTGCAAATTTGTTTTTAGAGGGGCTGGTTTCTGCAGACCATTAGTACCACATTCAATTTTAATGCAATACTCTGGTGTATTTTATTTGCTATTATTCCTTTCTTAACAAATATGCTTTAGTAATAATTGCTTTTTTATTTTTTTAGATTAAACTGTGAGTGTTCTATGTCGAGAGAACTAATCGCAGAACGCTAATGGCCGTCTCCCTGTTGTCGATTAATTGTTTGTATAGACGATTAAAAGATAGAAATAGGTTGAAAGACCGCAAAGGATTAATCAAATATTTTTACTTGACTCTGAATATTGAATAGTTCGTGTTATTGTTTATGAAATGAATATGGCAAAGCTTAGATTCTTTACTCTATATTGTCAGATGAGAGCTAAGGTATTAGGCACAGGAAGCCACCAAGGCAAATAAAGACATTGAAAAGTTTGCTGCGGTGCGGAAGGTAAAAGAGTTGAAGATATAAGTGATAGACGTGCTAAAGTAACATAAATTCACTTGTACTATTCTTAAGCTAGAACCATTAATAAAACATGCAAAGAATAAAAAAAAGTTCAAAAATAACCCTTATTGAGTATGCATTTAAGAACATAATACTTATTTGTACTTCAGAAATTTAAAAGCAATCAATGCCTTTCATATTTATGGTGTAATTTTCATACATAAATTTTTAAAATGGAATTTTTGCGCTTTCATCCTTTCATCCAGCAATGTTAGTAAGTATGTATGTATGTATTTGGAACATTTCGCACAGTCATGCACGAAACAATTGATCTTGAATAAAAAATTAACATAATGCGCACATTTTCTGGGTATACACGAAAAATTAAAAAGCAAATACAAGCACAAAAAAGAACATTACCGGACACCTTTAAACATGTTACAACATCATAAATTATCCGCCCTTTAACAACAGACTATAAAATGTGTATGTACATATGTATGTAGCTGCGTGGATTTGAAAAATGTATATTGTTCGCAACACTATAGTGGAGCGTAAGTGCGTCGCATCAGCGTGTGTATGTGTGTATGTGCTGGTGAATAAGCGAATCCTTTTCATGTACTTGGCAATTTACTATAACATATCCTGGTGGCTGAGTCCTGCTGAGCAGCACTGCACAAAAGCGCCGCATGCTGTCAGCTAATACAGCCAAACACACGCACACATTCACACATGCACATGTCTATACAATGCTTCGTAGTGGCGCAGCATCTGCATAACAACAGCAACAATTTGCAGAAGCTAGCGACAGTTTAAAAGCATTACAAAGTATTCTAAATACATGGAAATTTTGTATGGCTATTTTTTATGCCATCATTTGATCGTTTTTTATATGTATTACTTGTATTTCGCTATTTAGGAACGAATATGTTGTAGTGCAGCATAATAAATTATCAAAGCGCATTGGGCGGCTAGTTTAGGGAGCGAGCGTGTGGCTCTTTTATTCGCATTGAAAAGCGTTTGCTAACCATGTTGTTGCTTGTACTCGGCTATTGTTTTAGTCAGCTCACTTTTATATACCATAAATATGAGTACATACACGCTTACATATATAGTACCTTCGAATGTGAAAATGCGGTGTTACGTATAGCGTCGAAATGATGGTATACTCTTCTACTGCTTAGAGAAATCTTCAACTTTTTTCGTAACATCAATCATGGGGATAGGCGGACAAATAGTTTGGCTTGTGATGGGGAATGTATAATATTTCATTTTTAGTATATGTACGTAATCATAAATTTGCGGCATAATTGAAATAAGGGGGGTTACTCTGTAATGCGATACGAATATGAAAATGTTCGCATCTTCAATTTTGGTACTCTGTAATTCGACAATCGCAGTAAATTTTGAAATTTTCGAATTCAGTTTTTCCCTTTCGCATTAGCGGTACTCTGCTTTGCTAAAGCAATTGTCAAACATGCGTTATATTCGTAATTTTTGTGCTACAAGTATAAAGAAGTCGCATTGCTTGAAAATGTAAGTTTCAAATATAAATTAGTTGTTTTAATTGCTACTAAAATATATAACGCCGTGCATATGAACTATTTTGCACAAATTTACAGGGAAGCACCGAAAATAAAACAACAAACTCAACCAAAGCAATTTGAAATTCTCGTGGACTTCATGAAGGCGCATCCCGATTTATCGAAAGGATCACTAAAACACCAGACGCCAAAAATACCTCCAATAATTTATGGAAAAATTTAGTTTCCCATTTAAACGCAGCTGGGCCACCATTGCGCGACATTGCGCGACATTGCGGGGTGGAAAAAGGTAATTCCAATAATTGCACAGATAAATTATAAATGTGATTAAATGTAATCAATTAAAGGTTTGGGCAGACTATAAGATTCACTTAAAGGCAAAAATGCGACGAAAAAAAAATAATATTTCGGGAACTGGAGGTGGTCCCTCACTTTTCATACCCTTATCACAGTTATAGCAACAAGTGAGTGAGTTATTGTCAATAGAGGAATCAATAAATGGAATGAGTGGTACCTTGTCATTCGGTGCAGCTACAAGCAGCATGTCGGAGGTAAATGCAGACCCTACCGAACCAAATACACAAAACAGGGAACTACCACAATGTTCCAAAGTGGCATGCACACCTCACAAAAAACAGCAGACTCCTCTTAATACACAAGAAAATGAACTACCACATTGTTCAAATGTGACGTACCCACCGCACAAAAAGCAGCAGACTCTGCTTGAACAACAATTCGAAAACCAAATTATATTTCACAATAACTCGATTAAAGTGTTAAACGATATAAATTTTAATATAAAAAACATTTTTAAAACATTGAAAAAAAGAAATAAATTAGAAAAACGGAGTCTAACCTTTGAAAAGGAAAAATTTCTATATAAACACAAAATTGATGAACAAAAATTGAGAAACTGGAAAATGTAAGTTAAATAACTATATAACTGCGAGAAACAGAATTAAAAACTACAAATTTAATCTGTAATTATTTAAATTAAATTAATTATTAAAAGACTGGATTTATTAATTTGCAAATAGTTCGTTTTAATTAAGTTGAGTTATGAGCATTTATCATATTTGTTTTAAATTATTATTATTTTATTTATTTTGCTCGTTTATACTTTGACATTTTTGGAAGTAATGCCAACTATTACATAAAAAGAAAAAAAAGCAAAGTTGAACAACATTGTTAGTGATGCGCAAGCAAAACAGAGTATCAATTGCCTATCGCATCGCATTGGGCTTTCGAATCGCATTGTCTTTCGCATCGCTTTACAGAGTAAGCCCCAAGCTCACATGAGCAATTTGTTTATAAAGTTAGAATGTTAGGACAGTTTTTATTTGTTTGCTCACATAGTGTAAATTAATTGTCCAAAAATATTCTTCTCGAACGTGGTTTTTATAAGAAATAACCATTTGTCAATTTCATTAAGTGACTTAAGTGCTCAATAGAGTTTAAATCGGACAAGTTTCCAGGCCAATCCAAGCGATGAATCCTTAGATCGTTAAATGTATTGTATTGTATATCAATATAGAATATCGCAGTCATCCTGAACGATTAGGCGATCTGTATGGTATATGGTGTGTACGGGCAACTGCCTTTTAAAAAACTTAATTTTCCTTACTATACATTTATACTGGAACCTTTCACTAGTTTAGCAAATTAAATTAGCTTTCGTCAAACCACATAATCTGTTGGCAATAATACTGATCCCAATTTTGATACTTTTGAGCCCAATAAAGTCGTGCAGCCTTCATTTGTTGTGTTAATTCAAGTAGTAGCTTTCTGGCAGGGCGTCTTCCATATAAACCTACATCTCCAAGTCGTCATTGTATTCTTTCGACATTTAAATCCACTTGGTGTCAATTTTGCAAATACGCTTTTATAGAAAGTTCATGTTTGAAGCGGTCGCTTAAACTTATCCGCCGCAGTAAGTTATTTGTTCTCTCAGTTGACTTTCGAGGACGACCAGATCTTTTTTATGGTCCAAAACATCACTTTTCTCTTCTTTTGTAAAAGGCGATCAATAGTTGAATGGCTACAGCCAATTCTAGCTGCTATTTGCCGAGATGATCACTATTTTTCATCTAATGTGGTGGGTCGAAAACACGTTCTCGACGGCGTTCAACATCAAGTGACGATCAACACGTCAACAAAATAAAGAAATTGATGCTTGAGAATCGATGATTCACAGTCAGACATTTGTATTACTGGAATATCGGAAGGATCAGATAAAACCATTTTGAAAAATCATTTGAACCTAAGAAAAGTGAAAGCACAATTGGTTCCAAAATCACTAAATATTTTCGAAAAACAACCTCGCGTTAACGTCTGTGAAAAAATGTATTCCGCCTACCTGGATATCATGAAACGTATTTTTACTGGTGACGAATCTTGTATCTATGCTTATGACCCGAAAAGAGACAAACAATCGGCCGCGTATCGACGCAAAAGTGACCCGAAGCCGAAAAAAACACTCAAAGCAGGTCAAAAATTAAAGTAATGTTCCAAGTTTTTTTCGATTATCGAGGTGTGGTGCACTCCGAATTCCTTCCGACCGGCCAAGCTCTCAACAACCACCGCTATTACCACTATTCAGGAAACTCAAACAACCCTTTTGGGGAAACCGTTATGAGTGAATGAAGACATTAAACATGAATCGCAACGCCCTTTGAAGACTTTTATGGAAATTGACATTAACAAGTGTTTTAAGGATTGGAAAAAGCGTTGTCACAATTATTTTGGGGTCAAGACGGTTTACATTAAGCGGGACGATATAGGGTTTGAAGAATAAATGAAACATTTTAAAATTATGAATAAAGTCTTACTATTTTTTCATCATATTGTATATAGCAATGAAATTATATTAATCTAAGACCTATAATATAACTACATAAAATAGGTTATTACGCAAATTCTCGTTCTCCATAAAATCGGGAAATATGAAAAATTGTCCATTAACCTGTCCCCATACAAAAATTAATTTTTAACGGTACACGTGCAACACTTATTTTTGAAATTATATTGCTGTAGGCGTTTTTAGAGGTTATCGATGAATTTTTGAACTATCCCACACATCTTGACAGCGATATAAAGGTAAAAAAAAATTTGTATCAGCTATGATACACGAACGTGTCACTACGAAGTTGAATTGCATACGCTCAATGTATCATCAGTGATACATATCATATAGTGATACATATCATATACAGAAACATTCCATGGCGATAATCAAAACACAGGAAATGAAAAATGGGTATCGGATATTCTTCCAATTGGTAGAGAAGTATTTACAGGCAATTCTGGAGTACAAAATATAGAGGCTATTTCAAATGAAGAGAGCGCTGTCACTATTACAAAGGTAGTTGAGTACTACATAAGTGATGACCTTATTGACACAATGGTAGAAAAAACAAATGCATATGCTGAACACGCGGTATCTGGAACTGCTATAGAGGGGCTTGATAAACCTGGAACTGTTGTGGTGCAGCTATGCTACCCACTTTTAAATGAGGGCAGACTGATTGTGGCAGATAACTACAATACCGGAATAGGTCTTGCAAAATAGCTCAAAGATAGAAAAACGGATATATGTGGGACTTTGCGCAAAAATAAAAGTGGTCTTCCTGAAGCAGTCACCAAGCAAAAGCTTAAACGTGGAGATGTTGTGGCAAGACAGATGGATAGCTTTGCAACTGTTTTGAAGTGGCATGATAAGCGCGATGTATTGATGATATCAACGTGCCATGACGATGGAATGACTAATACTTCTTCATGGAGAGGAAATTCGTTAAAACCCAATGTGGTTATTGATTATAATAACGCTAAAAAAGGGATTGACGTCGCAGATCAGATGAGTAGCTATTACTCACCATTTAGGAAAAGTCTAACATGGTATAAGAAAATTGCAATAGATTTGCTTTTTCAAACATCACTCGTTAACTCCAGAGTTATTTTCAATGAGGTAACTGGTTCAAACCTTACTATTTTGGAAATACAAGAGGCTATGATTCGTCACTGGCTTGGAGAAGTTGCAGACAAAAAACAAAAATCGTAACCATTAGATTTCCCACCATCTACCAAACATAGCCTCACTGAAATACCTCGCAGAAATGGTAAGCTTATCCGACGTCGCTGTGTGAGTTGCTATGCCAAAAGCAAAGAGGAAGGAAATCCTACAAAGGCTAGACAGATAAAAACAGAGTGCCTCGAATGCGGAAGAGGTTACTGTTTACCATGCTACAATGAGCATCACTCTAAACATAAGGGAAAAACCAGTAAATGACTTTGTTAATTTTTTTGCCTCAATTGCAATTTTTTAATTTATTTGTGTCCTTTATTTCCACTATTTTCACTATCATAATAAGCATAAACATGAATTCATAAAAAAATTAAAAATAAAAATCACCGTGTTTTTTTTCTTTTTTTACAAACAACACATTATACTCAGTACGTCCACGCAATAAAATTTCAATTTCTTCGTCTGCGTCTGCGTCTTTTAATAAACTTATTTCAAATCAACCAAAAATTTGTTCATATATGATACATAGACGCTGTACACATGGTACAAGAAAATAATTTTGTATCACATGTGATACATTGGACAGGGAACCTGTTAATATGTAGCCAATTCCGACTTAATGGCTTCGTCAGCAAACAAAATTGTCACATTTGAGGTCAGTCAAATCCTGGTGTGGTTCAAGAAAAGCAATTGCATCCCCAAATCTTACCGTTTGGTGCCATATTGACCGACTCTTTTCCCTGGTTTTTTATGAAATCGATGCGGACGATCTTTATTGCCAACAAACCGTTGCGTCATCTCATGTTCCACGTATAACCTTGAACACAGTGCGTGCAAAATTTGGCGACTCATTAATTTTGAAAGCCAAGATCTTGTGATGAAAAATATCTAGATTACTTTCTGTGAAGGTATGTTAAATCAAACTCTTACATACGTCAATCAATCAGCAACATTCGAGTAGCTCGAAGACAAGTTTCAGCGCACGATAATCCAGCCGAAAGCCTGCACCGGGTCACCGTAAACGGGTGGAGACTTACAACAGAACCCATTTTAACCAAATTTTTATATTAACATCACTTCGTTTCTGCAAGAGGGTAAGAAAAATGGCAAAACCTACTCTGCTATCAGCAAGCAAAGTCCATGCCGCTGCAGATCCACCTGCCTCCATTCACTTTAACAAAAATGCTCCCACGCAGTGATAAAATTTTGCTGTCAAAGTTTACAGGATAAAAGTGGCAGGACAATGAAAATTAGTTTACTAACTAACAGATAATAAAACCACGTGGCATATGCGTTGCATTTTTATAATTGACTTAGCTTATGTACATACATATGTTCGAATATATCATTAAACTTATTTATATACATATATTAATGATAGAATAATTGAATAAAAGACACTTCGACTGATTTGCTTCCGAATGTTATTAAGTGAATTGTTAATCCACCCTCTATATGATTAGCCTTATCCGTATATACATACATACATGCTTACCTATATGTAAACAATTACATACGTACTTACAGCGATCAACCGCACAAATGCCGACTTAAGCGATACATATTAACTCACTTCTAATTGAATGTATCCGCATAATACCGATTGGGGAAGTAATAAAATCCTATTGTTTCCGTTATTGTGTTAAATTGATATGTTGAGGATACTAAAGGCGCCAACATTTAGACACACCAAACCTATAGCAACAACACACATTGCAATCCACAGCCTTAGAGCAAATGCTATTTGAGGTTATCGATGCAAAGAAACCAAAGCAACCGCTAATACTATCAATGAAACGAACAGTGGGATGAAGGTGAATAAGCTATTATAAAAATCTTGTATAAATTCTTCTACACTCCGTTGGAAAATCATTATTTATGGTTTTCGAAAAGTCAGGATAATATGTATATCTTTTGTGCTAAAATTTCTTTAGTTTAAAAATTAATGTTTTCTTGAAATGCCGGCGCCGATATGGATGACGTAAAACGTGTTTCTATATGTACTTGTATTCCTTTGTCTATATCAATTAATTTAAGATGTTATATAGGGCAGTCGAAAAAGTCTTTTCGTATTTCTAATCACACTTCAACTTATTTTATTATGTTCTTCCGCCAGAGACATTATTCCATCAGTGTAAAACTTTCATAAGTGTAAATCGAAATTTTGAAATTTCCAGAACGGAAGCTGGCGAACCATTGTTGTGCTACTCGAACTGATACAGCATCGTCTCAGTAAACTTCCCAAATTTCATTGGAGTCTTTCGTGGCATTCTTCCCTTTTTTATACAAAAATTTCAAAATACAGCGAATTTCTACATTATTTTCTTGAACAGCTGTAACTTTTTTCAACTTCCCAGAATTTTATTTGAAGCTTAAAATCTCACCTTTCCAACACAATATATATATATACATATATTATGGTATGACACAATGTGATTAGTAGCACTGGAGTTATACGACTTCAACAATATAATGTCTTAACTGGGACAACAACGAAACTTTAATAACCTTCATAAATAAAAAAATTAAGCACATGATTTCGATCGTTCAGTTTGTATGGCAACTATATGATAAACTAGTCCGATATCAATGCCGACACATGAGCATGATGTTTATTTAAGGTGTTGGAAACTTTGCGGCAAATTTAATATAATTTGGTAGTCAAATCAGAAAACATGTTTCTAAAAAGTGTTACCCCGGTAAAACACTAATTTCCATTAAATTGTTTAAGGGGGAGCCTGCTTTAGAAGCTTCAAAAACTCCAATTGCTTTTTTTTTTCTCTTTAAATCTCTTTAAAAATTGGATCTAAGAATATTGTCGAGTGACCGAGTGTCTAGCAGATATATGAGCGATTGGGCAGAAATTGAAAACTTTGACGCGCGATTTCGATTTTTACGATTTTTCTTAACTGGCGGGCAGGATAGAAAAAAACTAAAAGTCATAGGGAATTGGGGCAAAGTTTATTATCTTTGACATTAAATTATCTTCTATTTAAACTGAAAAAAAATCAGAAAAGTCAGGTTTGAACATATTTTTAAACAATAGAAAGTAAAATTTTTTGGTCAAAAACCACTTTTTCCCAATTTTAAAAGTTTTTAGAGTTTTAATTTTTTTTTTAATTTTTTTAGTTTAACTAGAAGATAAGTTGCTAGAAAATTTTTAGAGTTTTAATTTTTTTTTTTAGTTTTTTTTAGTTTAACTAGAAGATAAGTTACTAAAAAATATGAATCTCTTTGAATTTTTATGTTTCCGATATAAATTGCTGCCTGTATCCTGCCCGCCGTCCAACAAATGCACATGCGAGATGCATCGGGCCATTGCTTCCCAAAGGCAGAATATCAAAGATTTCGTATCCAAAAAATTTTCGGAGGGTACCTAAATATATAACTATCAACCCAAGAAATTTTGCTTTAATCAATTATTTTTTTTCCCTCCCTGAAAAGTCTTAAAAAATCGATTTTTTTAAGACTCTAAAGCAGGCTCCCCCCCTTAAGTAAATAAAATAACACTATATCGATTCGAGATTAAATCGGATCGAATCTCAAAAGGAATCTATACAACATGGGTATCATGCAAATTGTCGGATCTACTAGCCAGAAACCTATAAGCATCTGGTCCTAGATAGTGTATCAATCAATAGATGCTTAAATAGGATTCATAGGTAGGTATATCCAAGTAGGCTTGTGCCATTGTGAAAAAGGACAGTTCACCGGTTGCAGTGAATTCCTCAATAATAATTTTTCTATCGATATTAAACTCCAGAAGTTAAGGAGATGTGAAGGAAGTACAGATTTCGTTGAAGTTTTGGTAGGGGCCGCCACCTAAAAATTTAAGACAAAATTTAAGAAAAAAAAATATATATTAGGCTGTCAAAAAATTCTTGCGGTATTTTCGCTCTGAAAGCGCGTTGTTCTAGTTTTATTCGTCGCATCGGGTCATGCTATACCTTTTTGGAAAGCTCATTTCACGCGCTAACACGGGTTTAATTGATTGTCGTTTCTTTTAAGTCGTTATATATATCGTTATAGCGTCGCAAACATGGAGCAAAATAAAGAGCAAATACGGCATATTTTACAGTACTACTACGATAAAGGCAAAAATGCATCTCAAGCCGCCAATAAAATTTGTGTAGTTTATGGACCCGATACAGTTCCCATTTCCACCGCGCAACGATGGTTTCAACGTTTTCGTTCTGGTGTAGAGGTGGTCGAAGATGCGCCATGCTCCGGAAGGCTTGTCGTCGAAAATTGCGATAAAATCGCTGAATTGGTTGAAAGAGACCGGCATAGTAGCAGCCGTAGCATCGGTCAAAAGCTGGGCATGAGTCATCAAAAATTCATTTCAATTTCAATAAAAAAAAATCAATAAAAATAAATTTTGACAACCCATTATAAGACAATAAAACTTGAAAATATGGTTAATAAACCAAAATTGATTAAAAATGTTAATGATTAAAAACATTTTCGAGTGGCTTGTCATGGCCAATCATTCATAGCAGGTGTTTCCTGCAAAGGTGTAAACTCTATTTATAAACAATAAATTTCTTTGTACCTTTGCAAACAAAATTTATACACAATTTTTTTTTAACACACATTTTTACAAAATCTTACACTGTTCAAATCTCCGGCTAACCGCATGCAACTAAGCCAATTCAGCTTCCGCTGCCGCAAAATGCCGAAACAATATCGATAAATTGCAAATCATTTACGTTTACGATTATTTGCTCACGGCTGTGCGAGTATGTGAATACTTCGCCGTAACGTGCGGTGTCACGTATGAATGTTGCTAGCCGATATGCTGCCACAAGTCAAGACAGTATTCAGGCAATAGTTAAAATAGCTTCCTTTTGTGTTCTGGAATTGCATTGTGTGAGCATTGCACAAAAGCATAGCTGCAAATTATGTATATAGTTTCTGTGCCATCAAATGAAGGCGGGCGCACAGCAACACACATACTTTCCCTTATAAGCGAGTAACTAACTTTGTATTGCATGATATGTGTGGACATCTTTCAGACTTACAAAACATTTTAGAAGTGATAAATAATTTATATAATATAATAATAAATTTGAGGCTCAAATTTGATTTAAAACAAGAAAAAAAAATTAACTTCGGTTGCACCGAAGTCATAATACCCTTCACTGGATTTTTTAGCATAAAAAGATCTTTCTTCTGAATTGGATCGGTCAGTTTGGATGACAGCTATTAGCTATAATAATAATAATAATTTGTAACACATTTCTTGAAGATACCTTGACAAATAAAAAAGTTTTCCATACAAGGATTTGAGTTCTATCAGTTTATTTTCATTGCAACTATGTGCTACAGTTCTTAGATGTCGGCGGTTTCGACAAATGTGTACCCCTGGGTAAGAAAAGGACGTGTGCGAAATTTCAGGATATAATTGAACAATTATTTATTGGTCTACAATCTAGTATTACCTCTTTGTGATTATAATCTGCTTAACATAGTTCAATATTTGTATGTATGTATATACATATACATATATATTTTATAATCTTCAAAATTTTCGTGCTAGGCGCATTCAAGGCTGCCTTTGTGTGCGAGTTATTCTCCCCTGGGCGCAGTGTGTTATAGACGCATTGCCCGTTGGCTTAACACGTATTCATACATACAAAGGTGCATACATACGTTTATCTGGATGTGTGTATACATTCTTGTCGATTCCATAATATCCATTACAATCAATCATTTTAATTTTTTAATATATTTGTATTTGTATTTTGAAATGTACAAAATACAATTTTTTTTTTAATTTTTTACATTTTTATATACATATATTTTTTTTAAATCAAAGTAGTCCCCAACAAAAAAAAGTAGTTCACTGGTCATGGTGATAGCGGTTATTCTTGTTGTCTGAAATAAAATAATCGAATGGATTATTATTCAGTAGTTCTGCAGCTTTCGTCCCTACCAAATATAATCAATTTCATTAAAAGAAAAAAAATGTCTGAACTTCAAAAAAAAGTCACGAAAATCTTGTTTTTTTCGTTAAAAATCGTTTAAAAAAATATGAAAATATTTTCGAAAATAAACAATTCTGGTAGGGACGATAACTATAAATTAGTAGAAGAACATATGTAAATTTTAAAGCAATCGGTTGAATAGTTTTTGTTTTTTAGGAGCATGACAGTTTCAGAAAATGATGATTCGAGAAAAATGCGTTTGAAACGTAGCAGCTGCAGACTTGTCATGGTGCCTGGTAGACAGTCTCTTACGACACGTCCGCGACTATGAGCTGTAACTTATCAAATACTATGAATTTCGGTCTGAATTTTTCACAGCATGTTTTCAATAGGTTTTACTGTGCGAAAAATTCTTCAGCTGTATTCATTACTTATTTTGTCTGCTAGGGTTTGACGTATCTTTTGAGCTTGAGGATTTTCATTTCTTAAAATCTCAGAATGTTCGTAAATTCTTGGTCAAAAATAATGCTGTAACGTGTTTTCCTATTTTCAAATATCAAAAGAGCCATAAAAAGCCGTTTCATTACAAAGAATGGTGTCGACGATTGGAAGAAGCGCTGGCATAAGTACATAATATCGATTGTGGATTATTTTGTAGGTGGCAATCATGAATAAATAATTTAAATGCAAATACGAAAATTCTCGTTATTTTTTGAATACAACCTCGTTTTAGGGATATGCCATATAGCTAGAGAATCATTTTTGCTCAAAATGCAGTTGTTTCAGTCGATGTGTGAGAGCTGGTATTGTCTTGATTTCGTTTCATATTTTTGCCAAAATGAATATTTTAAGTAACTGTAAACAACACAATTAGCGCTCATCTGTCAAAACGTTCTGAGTATATATAACATCAAAGATGTCAAACTTTACGATAAAGTTGTGAGTTGACAGGTTGCAACTCTATGGTTGCCCGAAATATAGTAAAAGGCAACATATGTATGTGTGTCTATTTATATAAGCATTTCATGGCTGCTTTATGTTCTCCCTTCTGAATGGAATAAACTACTATATTCCTTGAATTTTAGGAAGAGTCCAGCACAAATACTTCAAAGCAATAATTCAGAATTGCTTTATCATTGACAGTAAGTCCGTTTTTTGCTGAATAAAATGGCGTATTTTTAATAATCTTATAAATGCTTTGCACATTCAGTGGAAATCCTCAGATGGCTACTTCGGAATTCTAAAATAAAGCACATCAGCAACAAGCCACAAATGCTAAAATGTTATTTCCAACAAAGCCGAGACCATAGCTAGATAAGACCTGTCATTTTTCCGTTTGCTATATGACTTACTCCTTCTCTCCGCCACAGCAATGCTTGCGTTGTTTGGGCCGCGTGGTGTTGTCAAATTGCTTTGAAACCTCACTTGTTATTTGAAATCAGCAATGTAGATTTTATTTTAGTACAAAAAGTGTTTTATGCAAATCCTTCGTCTTTAGTTGCTTAGCGTATCTGAAAGTCAACACGCCGCACTGACATCCACACTGACACTAAGCGATACAAATGCGAGCCATGCGAATAGCGTATCATAAATACTATCTTTATAAATATGAACTTGTTCGCTACGCCCATGTGCGAAAGCCTCGAGCTGTGGCAAGTGTGATGATGGACTAAGCTTGACATTAAGTGCTTTGATGTCACATAAAATTCTAGTTGATGTGCGCGTGTAATTTGATGCTGCTTCCCACGAATAGTTCAGAAAAACAAGTTCGAGGTATGAACATGCAATGGGAGTATTCGACCAAGTCACAGGTTTGATACCCTTCATGGATGAAACTAAAGTTTTGTGGGTGCGAAAAAGGCGCCTCATTTCCCCGAAAATAATTCTTCTTGGCAATGAATTGAAAGTGTGCCTGCTGAATGCAAAACTGGAGATTACCTTCTACATAAACTCAAATTAGATATGAACAGTGAATTCTAAAACCTCGGAAAAAGTTACATTTATAAAATTTACGAAGCTTGCACAGTTCTGGAAATTACACTGAACACTTTTAGGCTACCTTTCGTTAGAGAAATGGCCTCCAAACCGTTTGTAACTAGATAAAGGTTTCGAAAAAGCATTCTTGAGTCAAATAATTTCTCTGCTGCTATTTGTAACGAGAGACTATATCACGCGAAACGGAGAGTTTATAACTAAAAGCCTCTCTTATTGTCGGCGATAACCGATGAGACAATGATTAAAATAATTAACTAAATGAAACGCTCCGTGTGACCTCAGTAAAATGCATGAGTACACAGGACGAATAATGAAGAAGAATATATAAAAATAGATTTTTATATTTATGAAAGGTATACAGTTAGCTCAAGAGTTTAGTTAAAAATATTCAGGTAACCCGATACTCTATGCAACGGTATTTTCACCAGCACGCAGTGCACCCTGTTCTGAATATAAATTGCTCACGCAGATGGATGTTGGCGGCACCTAAATGTTTTTCTTTTTGACGGTTAATTTATGCTTCCTGAACTTCATTCTGTGATAGTTCTTATTATTATTGTTGTTGAGGACAATTTGTTCACAGCGTCGCCGCTGTTGTTGTTGCTGGTGCTCTTGTCATCTTAAAAGAAGACAAATCGTTGTTATATCTATGCTGAATTGTGTGTCCACGTCTTGGCACTGATAAATTTGTCGCCCATAAAAATGTAAGCTCGCATACCTTCCCAGATATATGGCTATAGGCTACAAGGTTGTATGTGTGTCGGCAAATGTTGCATACAAGGATATGTAGCCAAGTAAACACCAGCTCCGTTCCCATATACATATGAACTATCGGTACACAAAACTATATAAATATGTGTGTAAGGCTGTCGTGTTTGCATGACGCTAGTATGTGTTGGAGTTTTTGGGCCTTTTGTTCGTCTTCATTTTCAGCTAAGCGCTTAATTTTCCCACTCATAGGCAAATATGTAAGCGTCAGAGCGCATTTCGCCATTAATTGGGCGCCGCACTCACAATCCTCTCTACGTGTCACCTCAGCCAGTGAGCTGTAGCCTAATAATTTTCTTCTTCCCTCCCGCTGCTATGATATGCTGTTAAAATATTTGCCCCGCTGGGAGTCCATTATTTATGAGTGTGTTAACATGAAATTGTTCTTTGCTCGCCTGTCAACGCAGTCACTGCTTTTCTAACTAATTGCAGCTACCCGGGAATAGACGCGTGAGCAGAGTGGAACGCGGCTATTCTGTTGCTGAATTTGCCGCGGTGGTCGAGTGCAAATTTCAGATAAGGCCGCTGTGGCAATGCGACAGTCTGTCGCCAGCTCACCTGCCCTCTGCAATGTTTGCCTCAATTACAGCGCGCTGCATGGCGCGGCGGCGTGAGCGGCGAAACTAGTTAGCGAACAGTACAATTGTCCTAAATGTTGTTTTAAATATTAATGAAGAAATTTTCAAATATTTGAGATTCGTACAAGGACATGGAGATGTCGGTTTGACGTCAAGCCTTTTTCCACTTCAGCTGTGCTCAGGAATCCGCCTGCTTTTCATGAGTTTTGTGAAAGGATGTGCGTATTTGATGTAAGACGTGGGGTCCTCATCAGAGGCACGAACAATTTTTGCTGTCATGCAGCAGTTTCATATTGTAATACAGAAAGAAAAAAATGCAGAAGTAAAATATGAGCTGGTTAAAAGCATTTAACGGGTTACAAAAATTTCAATGCGGCATCGCTTCTGTCGAATAGTTCATTGTAATAATAAGCGCATCCGGTATACTATACATTGCAGATTCGCGCTTTATCAGTTAGTATTTATTACCAAGATGCGATCTTCTAGGTATATTCGCAATATGCTTAGTGCGAGATCATTCCGAAAGCGCTAAGAGGGATAGAACCGTATCCAAACAACGAGCACTAATTATTTGTCTGTGGATATTATGCTTTCAGCTTATCAAATATAGTACAAGATTTTGTCTCAGACGCTGCAATACCGCAAGGTGAAGATATAAGAAAACCTTCAGGCATTAAGTAAAAACTCAATTAGGAAGGTTTCCATTTGATAAATTTTAGGTCATTAGAAATAAAAGTAACAGGTCAATTAGAAAGTCCTCCGCCTGACATATAAACGCGTATAAATTTGACAGCTGTCAGATCATTATTTTTTTAATTATAAAAAAAAATAATAAAAATATATTTAGGGTGTTGATAACATATTGTGTTTTGAAGGGAAAAAATACAGTTGAAGCAAAAACTTGCCTTAATGCCGAGTTTCCGGACACTGCTTCAGGAACATCAACCATCAAGTACTGATATGCTAAGTTTACACATGATGAAATGAGCACTGAGTACGCTATGGACACCCTAAAGAAGTCGTTACCGCGGAAAACATCAAAAAAGTACACAAAATGGATGGCCGTAAAGTGAAGTTGTTTGAGATAACAGACACTCCAACGACATCAACCAACGTGTATATCATATCACTCGCGAATATTTGACCAAAGAAAAAGAAAAAGGTGATAATTCGGAATAGTGTTAAGAGATGTTCAAGCGCAAACAACTCGAGTTATCATTTCACTCCGAAGTCCAATTGACAATCATCCAAGTGGAGTGCACACGGTGAACTCGCTCCAAGCGTTGCAAAACGCAACAGTCGGCGGCTGGCAAGGTTATGTAAGATGTATTTTGGGATGTGCATGGAATCATTTTTATGGACTTACTGGGTTGTTTGAAAGACGAAACTGCCGAAAAACGGTCACATTTGAAGAAAACGAAAGTGCTGTTTTACAAGACAATGCATCGTATCACAAGTCAGTGAAAACGATGGCAAAAATCCACGAATTGGACTTAAAATTGTTTCCGCATCTACCGCATTCTCTAGATTTTGCTCCCAGCAACTATTTTCTGTTCTCATATCTCAAAATAATGCTACGCTGGGAAAAAGTTTTCATAGAATTAAGAGGTGATCGCCGAAACTGCAGTCTACATACATTTTATTTTCAAGTATTTTGAAGCAAAGAACAAATAGTACCACAAAAGTGGTATCGAAAAGTTGAAGGGTCGTTGTTGAATATAGTGATTCAATAAAAAATAAAAGGAATGTTGCCAAAAAAATGTGTTTTACTGTGATAGGCCGGGGCCTTTTCAATTGACCTGTTATGTACGAGCATAGTGACAGTTGCCTATATATATTTCTACGAAAATAAATAATATAACCTCAGAAAATGGAGGACGGAGTCATATGTAGAAGTTCACGCAAGTGAGGAAAATTCTCTGATTGCCATTTTTTTTGGGAGTGGCCAGAAACGATCCTTTTACATATGGCTCAAGCAGCTCATGACTTTCGGTCCTAGACCAAGTATCCTCTGGGTAGCCAAAGAACATTCGTTTAAGGGCAAGCTAAAGTGAGAGGGCAAACCATCCCATCCACAGGGTTGTGCACTGAGTTTGGAACAAAAAGGCTTGAAAGAGAAACTCCCCTTTTGATGACGGCCATGGCAGTCGAAATAAGGATTAAATATCTCCTGTAATCAAAAAAAGAGTCATCGCATTCGCGACGAGGCACCCTCGCCACTGTTGACAGTCATAACCTCGAAGTTGTAGATAATGTCGTCTATCTTGGAACCAGCATCAACACCAACAACAATGTCAGTCTCAAAATACAACGCAGAATATCTTTTGACAACAGGTGCTACTTCGGACTACGTAGGCAATTGAGAAGAAAAGTCCCTTCTTTACGAACAAAAACTTTATAAGTCACTTATTATTAACGTTTTGATATATGGTGCAGAGGCATGTATGATGACAACATCTGATGAGTCGACGTTGCGAGCTTTCGAGAGAAAAGTTCTGCGAAAGGTTTATGATCCTTCGCGCGTTGACCATGGCGAATATCGCATTCGATTGAACGATGAGCTGTATGAGATATACGACGACATAGGCATAGTTCAGCGAAATAAAAGACAACGGCTACGCTGGCTAGGCCATGTCGTCCGAATGGACGAAAACACTCCAGCTCTGAAAGTATTCGACGCAATACCCGCCGGGGGAAACAGAAGAAGATGAAGATTTCCACTCCGTTGGAAGAACCAGGTGGAGAAGGACCTGGCTTTGCTTGGAATCTCCAATTGGCGCCACCTTGTGAAAAGAAGAAACGACTAACCACGTAAGCGGTGCTTACGCCAGTAAAGAAGAAGAAAAACCTCATAAAATGTCCACGCAGCCATATTATTAAGAAGAGTAACAGCGCGACATTCAAAATACAAATTAGTTTAATTCGTACCAAAGTGAAAATAAAAAAATTATATAACCATGAAACATTCAAAACAAACTTAAAAGCAAGAACTCTTGAAAACTTATTTTAAAGATGTATAGAGCTGTCTGCAGAGTTTCAATAATTATTGAGTGAAAATAAAATATTGAGATTTGTTTTAAACTAAGACTCCACTTGCCATTCCACTTGGGAGACGATATCTGAACATCATATAATCTTATTTATATTCTATTCCGCAGACGACAACTTCGTTGGGAGCCAACGGTGCACTTTATTTCCTATCTTACCACCTGTGGCCCAATGATAGGTATCCTCTCACCACGCGACCTTTTTCTAATACTTTCATTTTTAAAATCGTGATAACTTTTGAATTGCACAACCGAATCGAATAATTAAAAAAGTTTCATAAAATATCTTGAATATGAAGTGATTAATTTCGATGAGAATTTATCTTAAGATACAAATAAAGAGCCTTTATAGAAGCGTCATTTTAATTAAGTAAGGACTTAGTAGTAAATTGAGATGAGAATAAAAAGCTCAGAGAAAATCCTAACTCTCGAAAATATAACTCAACATAGCTGCAACCGAATTGTTCGATATAATATTGGTTTACAATCAAATTTTATATCTTATTTCTTATATTATAGGTCAAAGAGTACTTTTATTTCATTCTCACATATACTCAAATATGACAAAAGAGGCAACCAGAGAATCGAAAATATAGGCTAGACCACGGCTTGGACTGATTGCTTTAACTTTTAACAATACTCTGACGACATATTCGGCATAAAGTATGCTATAATTCAAAAATCTTTATATGTGCTATGAGGAGTCTGGGGACATTTGTGTTGTGACGTTTCTCTTCATTTTCTGCATAGACTTGACGTAGCCCCTAAGGAAACACGTTCACGTTCACCAAACTTGATTTTCAATAAAACGATTGTGGCATTCGCTGTTTGGCTTGTGGGGCCAGTTATCATTGAGTGTTAGCGATTCCCATTCACAGTAACGTGCCGGTCTTGATTATCACGGGAGAAGTACGGATTAATGACGCTGCCGCCCATAAACCGCAAAAGCCGTAATTTTTTCGGGATGCAATGGTGACTCATAAAGTACGTGTGGATTGCTGCCTGACCAACAATGCATATTTTGCTTATTAACGAACCCTTTCAGTAAAAAATTAACCTCATCGCTGAAGATGATTTTTCAATGAACATCCGGATCAATTTCAAGTTCTTGCTCTGCCCAATTCTCGTGTATACGACTATTCTGGTGTTCAAGCGGCTTCAGTTCTCGCATCAATTTGAGGTTGTAAGGATATAGGCTAAGATCTTTTCGAAAAATTTGCCACAACGACGTCACAGAGATGCCCAACGCTTGAGAACGAAGTGTGGGAGACTAATTTGGATCTTCCTCAATTGATGCTCTAGCGGTACGAGTAGCAATATTCTCTACACTACAGGCAGTAAGGAAAGATTACTGGCACGGTAACATTTCGTACTATACCTTTGAATGCGACAGGACGATTATGACGACTACAAGTTGGACGTAGCCCTCTTAATGCTAAGGCCACTGACTCAGAATATCGGTAGTAAATTTTAATAATTTCCACTCGTGGTTGGATCGCATATCTTTCCACGATGAAGTGGCAAACCTTACTAAAGAGAAATATCTTAAGAGCGAGAAAAAATATGGCGTCGCTGCCCCTATTGGTCTACTTTTGTAGTGTCCTTATTGGAAAAAACCATTTATATGGGAACTATCGGCCCATTGGCCGATGTTATACATTTTTGGCATCACAACGGTATATTGTGTATTATCAGAAATAAATACTGATAAACTTTCAACTAGATAACTTACATCTTGTTCAATATATAAAGCAAAAAAACAAAAGCATATGTATATGTATTTTGTACAAAAGTTGTCTTGAATTGCAGCCAATTGAAAAGCTCGTATGGATCGTACACCAGTGTATCACGAAATAAGCCGCTTCTTTATTTAAGTTTACCTTTGTTTAACGGATTGTAGCATCACGCCACATGATACATACATATGTACATATATATTCGTATGTCTATAGTTTACATATTGTATATTTACATTTACATTCACTAACTACTAGTCTACGAATACAAGGCTAAAAGGAGAACACAATTATACTGATCATTCAGCAATCAGCTGGTTGTTATTGGTTTGTGTCCTTACTAATTATGGAGTGCATTCTAAAGAATTAAGATCTTGAACATATGTATTTTAAAATCAATATAATTGATATATACACAATTACCGGAAAGAAACGCTCTCTGAGTTTCAATAAGCCAACCCACAATTTGACCGATATGAAATTAACGTGAATTTCGAAAATGTTTATGTGAAATATTTTATGCTCCATAGTAAGTTCTTACACTATTTAACACTTTTTTGGACCAAAGACCAAACTTAAAAATAATTTCTTCGTAAAGTAAAATATTTATTATAGGCGCAGAGGTCAACAAATGAAGTATTTGGGTTTTTATAAAAAGTTTTATACTAATGTAGTCTTCTTTCTGTACTTGATTTATATATTTCTGAGTGAAGGACGAAGAAGTAGGCGAGGTTGTAGACCAATTGCGCACATTTTCACAATGTAAAATAATATAATAGTGATACGTTATTATTGTACATCAAATTTGGTTGAAAAATTTCTGGAAGTTGTTGAAATAATATAAAGGAGTTCACATAGATTGGGTAGTTCAACGTTTAAATTTTATGCTGACTCATTTTGGCTGTGCCAAATATTATATTAGGTTAAAAATTCCTTAACAGAAATCTTACTGGAACAGCTAATAGCCGGTACTTTGTGGTGCCTACAACTTCTAAGACCAACGAGACCTTCACAAATCCACTAAGCGTTCTAAGCCGATCACACATGTTTTGAGGCGACTATTGTCATTTTCGGCTATGTCTCTTGGTTCGCCGTAGGGTTTCAGTCTGGGTCTTGCAATAGCTCGACTAAGAAAGAGAAAGTACTTGTATATTTCCACCACCTTTTTTTCCACACAACTTTGACAGTTTGCGTCCGACTGAATTTTTAACCTTACAGTATGAATGCCTATTGCACAATGTCCACTAATAACTCCTACGATTGCTTCAAGATTATTTCTGCTAAGGGTAAAAATAAATTGTTAACAATTTTTGGAGAAAGCGACCGCACTTTTTCTACTTTTCATCATAACCGTTGGGAAGCCGGTTCATATTCAATTTTATCCATTTTTGCACTGTCGAAGGTGGTATTGGAAGCTTTATCAGCAAGTTTGGTTGATACATATATCTTTGACTGTTTGTGAAAAATCAACATTAAATCTAATCAGGGTGCGGATTTTAGGTGTTACAAACAATCGTTAACAATTAATAAAAGGCGCGGTATTTGGATGATTTTATCAAATATGTAAAGCTCAAATTTAAATTTATGAACTTTGGACGACGAACGAACTAGCGTTTACTAATAAAATTTAATAGAACCAATACGACTATAAAGCATAAAAAGCACCAATTGGTAAACGTATGCAATCGACGTTTCATAAAATCGATAAAGTTGTAACGGAAGCATTGACGGATATCTTAATGAAACTATTAATTGTAAATGGAAGTAAATAAATCAGAAATCAAGACTCCGTCAAATATAATTTCACACTTCACTTATTCATCATTCGGCAGACGGAGACACACCTCTTCATGACTTGCGCCATAAACAAATGTGTATTTTGTTTTATTTACAAGCTAAACACATTAATGTGCCACAGAGGAAGGCTTGCGGTGCAAACTGCTATCAACATCAAATAACAAAATTCGTACTGCAATAAAAACTTCACGAAATATGAAGCGAAATCAGCAAAATAAAAAGCGTTATATCTAAACAAATGGGTGACACTACGGCGAGACAGATAAACCGTGAGCAATGTAACGGCGAAAGCTAAACACTAATCAAATATATATGTACATGTATTTGTGTGTATATCTACGTATGTCTGGCACTGTCGTGATTGTGTCACATAGTCGTACCTACATTGCTGACTTGCAGGGCACAGAGCTGCCAGTAAAAATTACATAGCACACACTAAATTATTTTAATATTGCATAATACAGCTAAGCCTGTGTATGTACTATAAAAACCAGTAAGACTGTCAAACTTCGTGCGCAACCGAAATTCCTATGCTAAATCATTCCGAAACTGCTGATAAGTATACCGTTTGAAGCCCCAAACAAGAAAACACATTAGTGTCGGCTGAGGCGAAGCTATAATATTCTTCGTAGGTGTTTTTCATACCAGGACTCGATTTTGATCGATCAGTTTGTACTCGTATAGCAACTATATCTAATAGTAGACCGATAACTGCAGTTCAGACAGCTGCGCAGCTTGAAGAAAAAAAACATATTCAACATATGAGGTCAGTACTTCAAAAATTAAGGGACTAATTCGCGCATTTACAGAGAGATGGGCTGATTATTTATATATATATTTAATAGGCTCTCTAACTTTAGGTTGTCAGGTACATCGTGGAAAACTTAATATAACCCTGTTCAGGATATAAAACTAGTCTCTTACACAGACGATTCGCACAAACGTATTCAACCGATACTGAGATTGCCTCAGGATTCGCTTAAAATCAAGATTCTGATATTGTCTGGATGTATTCATAGAAAACATACCGGCGTCTGCTTGAAGCGGAGCCGCTTCCTAGGAACATCAAGAGGTCTTTCCTTGACTACGTCGACACAATATACATAAGATCGCTCGTCTATCAACGTCGACGACATCGGACAGATGACGGGACGAAACTCACTTTAGACACGCACTAACCGCCATTCACATTGGAGCCATTAAACAACTTCACCGACTACCTCTCAGTGAATGGCGCACTTGGTGTTAAACGAGTAGACGACTAGCTTGCTCAACTTCGTTCTGAATACCGTAGCAGATTAAACTCCTACTTATGCAGAATCTACCCCGACATACCAAATATATATGTATCTAGTATGGTAGTTAGTAGTTATATTGATTGATTATATTCTTTAGCTGAGGATGTCCCAACAAGTGCTACAAATGTTGTTAAAGATAGCAAAAAAAATTATATTTTCTGGGTGTTGAATGTAGAAAAATTCGGTATCACTAAATATGTAATAAAAATTAGCGTTAATTTTAGTAATAGATAAATTATGAGGAAACTTTACAAATATTGCTTATACGACTAAATTCTACATTTATAAAGCGTAACCAATTTCGAGGTTCCCTACTTATTTCAAGAAAAACACAGACACTTCAAATTATTATGAAATTTTTAATACGATTCAAAAGAACATTCCTTAGCATTAGTTTTTCAAAGATTATTTGTTTAAAATGTTGGATACGTCTCAGATGGGCCATCTCTTGAATCTAATTTTCGATGACTCGTTCGAGTATTTTGACTGGTAACTGGCGAATGACACGCGTAATGCTTTGCCCCAAGGTCTGAATGAAAGTGGGTTTGTTCGGATTGACTTTAGACTTTACATATTTCCACAGAAAAAACACAAACGGTGTGATATCACACGATCTTGGTTGCCAATCGACCGCACCAAAACGTGAAATTATCTGCTCACTGTTCTCTTAATACATATGTACATTGATTGATGCGATGTGTGGGAAATGGCGTCGTCTAATTGAAACAAAATTTCACTGAGAAAACGAGCTTCAATTTGAGGCATCAAAAAGTCGGTTATCATGACACGATAACCTCGTCATTGACGATTACGTTCTCAAAGGCATCATTTTTGAAGATATATGAATTAATGATTTGGCCTGCAAACCACATCAAACCGTTTTGTTTTTTATATACAAAATTGCATGTCTTGAATCTTTTTGTTTGCATACCCATTGAGGCAGAAATGGCTATCTTCGCTGAACAAAATTTGGCTCGAAAACATCGGATATAATATATGTATTATACCTGGAACTTTTCAAGAGCCCATAGAGAGAAGCGATGTCGCTTGGGAAGGTCGAGCTGCTTCGGTTCTTACACAAGCTGTATTTTGTCCATTTTGAATTTAAGATCTCGACATAAAATGCGCCAAGTCGTTTCATACATCAGTCCGAGTTGTTGCGAACGGCACCGAGTTGAAAGCTGTTCGTTTCGAAATTTGTCATAGCTGATTGTCCAAGACATTAGTGCAATTTAAGCAAAGATTATATAGATCGGATCACTATATCTTAAAGCTGTAATACAAGTGAATGTAGTGAACAATCGAAATCAAATATTTGTATGGGAAGCTTTTTCAGTTGTGGAAATTATTACAAAATTTTGCTCAGGTTATTGCTTAAGGCAGCGCTAAAAACTCAGAAGAAATTGTTCAGATTGAACCAATCTATCGCGTATGGATGACATACATACCATAAAAATCAAGTTACTTAAGGAAACTTTTATGTGAAGGGTATTATAGCTTTGGTGCAACCGTAGTTAACGTATTGTCTTGTTAAGGAAATAAAATTAAATAGATAAATAACAAAAAATATAAATGAAACAGATAGCGCACTATGCGACGTTGGGTACAATAACATGATGTGCCTGCAAGTAAACAGTTTTTGTTGGAAAGGTAATTGCTGTCGGTTTAGTTGCCCGGCTGGTTGACTGTTGTGCGACATTTATCAACAAATGTACCTAGAGAGACACATACATACACATAAACAGTATCTACCCAGAGTATTTGTGAATGTGTGCGCGACAGTTTACTACTTCGGGCCGCTTCGAATACTTGCCAACCGGGCAATCGCGTAGTCATTTGCTCAGTTTCTTTTGCTCGATTGTCGCGTGTGTAGCTTTGACATGTGAATATATGAAAAGTGCAACGGAAAAAATATTACTTGTTTGTACTGAGTAAAAAACTGTTGCGGTAAAAGAGGAAATTAATTAAATAACAGTATTAATAAGCGTGTAATTAAATTTAATTGCTATCAGCGGTAGCTTCCAACATTGTAATAAGAAGAACAAATACGTCAAACAAAAAGTGAGTAGTTTCGCTTATAATTTATTTAATTTCGTCAATTTTCAAGTCTTTCCAAAAATATTTTTTATGAAAATTTTTACTTTTATGTGATTGAAAAATTTCTCGCCAAAGCTATACTGAAAAAAATCTGACCTGGCATATTACAACTTTATCTATTTACTTATTTCATAATCATAAAGCCGCCTACATTTTCTTGGCACGCGCAAATAAAAAAAAAATCCACAGGGCGATGAAGAAAAAGTCACAGACAAGGCTTGCCCAGTGATGACAGCATCAATATGTGCTCGCCTGGGCGTGTTGCCATGACAGCAAAAGCTCATGCGACAGCGTCAAATATTGACCAGTGCTCTTGAGATGAACCCCGAAAAAGTGTAATGACAGAAAAAAAGAAAAGTCAAAAAGGCCTAGCATTTCCACAGGCAACGGTGTAAAAAAGAGAGCAAAATTTTTCGTTTAATATGAATATAGTGTAGGGCGACCCGAGTGCGTTCTGTGCGTGTGTGCACGCGTGATTGTCGGCGCGTTATCTGTCAACTGTCGTTGCTGTGCTGTGCTGTTGTGCACGCACTGCTACCCCCAAGTGCGTCCCTGGGGAGTGTCAATACAAATCATACTTAAATTTTTTGCGTCACTCATACGTCCTGTATAATCGGCATTTTTTCTTCATCAACAAACTATTTTTCTTCGGCCTTTTGTTGTCATTTTGTGTATTTTATTTCGCTTTCGTTGACTTTGTCAACTTCACAATTGTTGCCGTCTGCAGCCGTGCGCATATCCCTGCATATCCTGTTTTATTGTTTGCCTGTTTGCCAGCTTCCCTTTGTGGCCACCGCTCGTTCCTCGTCGCTTATGTAATCTTCTTCTTCGTTGCGCTGCTGATTTGTGCTTAACTTGCAATTTATGGTAAATCGATGGTGTCGCCAAAAACGTGACCTATTTGCTTTATTTCTCGACAAACGAGCACATTGACGCACATGGCTGACTTTATGAGGACTCGCACATCCATCGACATCTGCATTAGGGCCGGTCCGCTGTTTCGTAAACGAGCCTTGCTGTCGTCAGCATCATTATGATTGTCAGTGCCGCACTATGTTGACGACGTGTGAAATTGTTGTCCGTTGTCTCTTCGCGTCTCCTGGCGCTTTGTCCGTCGGTTTGCTTTCGTAATAATTTACTTTACTGCATAGCGGTATATTTATTGTCCTTATTTGCTTTTTATCAGTTTTATTGCATTGTCAGTATCTCGGTTCTTTTATCTCTTTCTATGGTGTGTTTACCGTTCTTCTTCGGTTCGTTAACTCTGTCGCCTCATTTATATTGAGTTCTTTCATATTTTGTGTTCGGTTGTAATGTTCGTCAATATTGGCATGACCTTGGGAGTAGTTCAAGTAGTTTGCAGTGCCTTCATGCCATTTAGGAATAAGTAGTTTTATGTATTGGCAGATTAACTTGTTGAACCGCTCAAAAAGTATTTCATTATAGGATAATACCGCAATACTTTCGACTTTGTTCTAATTTAACTTGTTCCCAAACTCTTTCTAACGTATATCTTAGCAAAATCATACCTTTTAATCACCAAAAATTGTCGTTTTTTACGCCGAATAATGTGTATACTGACAATTATGGAAATATTGTTCATAACTTCCTATCTCTGTGATTTTCCAAAAACTATACAAAACCACTTCGCTGCTCGCTAGCTTTGCGATCTCTTCTCTTGTCCAAAAATTACATGTTAAAGCAACAGGAAAGATATCGAATTGAATTCATACAGGATAGTTTTCACGATTACAAAGTCTATCTAGGTATATTCGACAGTAAGTAGATTATTATATTTTGAGGATTTCAATGCTATAGACTCGGATTCCAACATAACTGCATTGCATACGTCCATACTGGCTTAAGAATTGACTTGTAGAGTCGAACTTTATTTTCAAGACTAAGTTGTTATCGTGGGCATAAAAGCCAGTACATTTTTTTGTTTCATATTTCATCTTCTTTTAATTTCTGTTTTGTATACGTCTTCCAAGTGAGTCTTATGCCTAAATAACAACCCAAAGTATTTGACAGTTTCTCTTTCAGGTATTATAGAGTCAGTTAATGATAAGGAGGGTAATTTTTCGGCTCTTAATGAACGAACTTCTGTGTATTTACTTCTATCTTCCAATACTTCAGCCATTTTTTGACAATACTAAGTTGTTCTTTTAAATAATTTGAGGTGTCATTATGGTATAAATGCCATCATATGTTGCCATTTATAAATCATTGATGATTGGCAGATTAGCTGTATATATTGTATATAACATGGAACTCTCGATGAGCCTGCCTATTGTCTATATACGTATGTCTATTACATACTACTAAATATTTTTAAAGAGAATGTTACCAGTTTTAGAGGACAGAAATATATTACCCCAACACCATATTGAGTTTAGAAGGGGCCATGGAACACCTGAGCAATGCCATCGATTTGTTTAAATTATCACGAGTACTTTCGTATGTAGGCAATGCTGTACAGGAGTCTTTTTAGATGTTAACCAAGCATTCGGTAAAAAATTGCATCCAAGGTTACTTTATAAAATAAAAAAGTGGCTCCCAGCGCCTTACTATCTACTTAAGAAGTAATTTTTAAGTGACAGTAAATTCTTTGACCAAGAAAAAGGTGCATTTTCTGAGTTGTAATCAGTGGAAAAATATGAATGTGATTTGATTTTTTATTTTAAGGTCGATTTTTTGAACAACCTATAATCAAAATCACTTTCAACTGAACCTTTTTGCAACGAATTATGTGATAATTCTATAACATACCATACTATTTCTTATATTATGACTATCAATAAAAGCTTCTATTTTCATATTTTCTAACAATTAATATAACTTTTTGCAGCCATTTGCTGATTTCGTACTATAGCTGTCGTACATAGTTTTCATTACGGGTTATCAAGAGACCCCTGTGCATTTTTTTATGGCATAGAACTCTTGCAAAAATGAAATAGAAAAGTATTCCTTCCACAACAATTTACAAGGTTTCGTTCCTAAACAAAACATGTGAGTGTGTTTAGAATGTAATTTGCATGCTAAAGCGGGCACGCTTTATACCCAACACCAGAAAGCTGTTAGGCAATTGAACAGTTAAGCAAAAGCGTCACTATTTTTCTAGTGGCAAATAACATGAAATCGATAATTGTATATGATATGTAGCATATGCATATGTAAAATTGATTTAATTTGTGTCGGGCACACAAGCCAAGAAGGCAATTGCCATTGGGAGTAGCCTGCTTTCAGGCGCGCGGACACGCAATGCCATATGCACGATTGCATATAGGGCATATACATATGTATATTGACATAATTTTTTATTATTTATCTTGATTACAAATAAGTCATACTCGTTGCGATATATATACATATATACAGATAAGAGAAAATAATTTACATTTTATTGATTGAGTCATTTTTGTATGCGCTTGTGTACAACACATTTACAGCAAATTGCTTTAAGTTGCAGCATTTAATCGAATTTTACTTATTGATTGTACAGGCTATTTGATTAGAATTGCGCATAAATTATTTATACTGCAAGTATTCCAATTGTCTGTGGTTAAAGCGAACAAGTGTCCATGCAAGGCAAGTTTGGTTGCAACATGTTGAGTTCGAACACCATAGCGGTATTCTACGGTATAGTTTTATCTTTTATCTTCAGTAGAACACAACAATTATATTGAAATTTCCGTTTTAATTATTTGAGAGTATAATCGATAATCCATCTCTATTTGTAATAATTACTAGCCTAGATTGTCAGGCTACTGCGTGAATGGTTTGACCTCCGTTTGTGTCGACGCTTGCAAGTATCATATAGGCAAGTAGGCCACAAACAGAAGTGCCCACTACATTCACATACCAAATTATGTATATATGTACATACATCTGTGCTTGGTATACTCTCATATAAGTTGAAGTCGACCACAACACGTGAAGGCTCTCTATTAGGCTGTTGATTCTAAGTGCAGTAATTGCAAGGTTGCCTAGAATAGTGCTTGTAATTAAATAAAATGTTAGAGTGCTAATATGTAAGTAGTTAATATTGAAAATTGAACTACTTCCTCTGATTTAATACAAATTACATATCTCAACTTAAGGTTAAATTTATAGGTAATTAGTTTTCTCGGTTGGATTATTGGCTTCTGCTGTTGGATGAAAAAGAACATCGACATAAACACTCCCGCACATAAAAAAACGATTTTTTGTAAGGCTTGTGTTGTATCTTTTGTTCAAAATAAATCAAATTAAATCCTATTGGAGATAATAATTTCTTAAGTTCGTTTAAATAAAAGGTTGAATTAGCTTTTTAAGCCCTTTAACTCATGTTATCCTTTTTAATACTGAGGTATTAGTGAAAATTACCAAGTTTTCTATGACATAAGTGAAATGTGGAAAATGAAGAAAACAAGTTGACAAAATGCGCTTAAATTATTGCATTTAATACTTTTAAATGTTTTTCTTATCATTTAATTTGACTTTAAAATTTACATTGGTCTTAAGAGTAAGTGTGGCCGCTTTTTGCCTTTACAACACTTTATAGTCTAGTGGGCAAGCTTTGGTACGATTTTTTAATAAAGTCTAAGGAAATTTCATTTACTCGATAATGTTCTTCAATTTTTGAATGCTTCTTGTTTGCGCCGCCGATTTTTATGCTTTATATTTGCCCACATGTCCTCAATGGTGTTGAAATCAGAGAATTTGTAACAACAACAGTGCGAGTAGTGAGAATGGGGCTGCCAGCGGATGACGAGGCAGAGAAAGCATGCGATAATCACAAATAGTATTTTCCGTTATCAGATAATTTGCTTTGAATACTGCAGATCTCTGACTTCAGTTCGTTAAGCTTCACGAACAAAATATTTTGGTTATCATATGCATAGTGATTGGATTAATGAGAGCGCCTTCGAGTTTTCACTTCTTAGTGAAGTAACTTGAACAACGAGAGATTTTAGCAACAAATTTTCCTTAATAAAATAATGACCAACTTTCAGTTAATTTCGTTTACAAATTTACAGTAGAAATACTGAGAGGCTGAACATTGCGCATTTTGCTTCGAAGCAGGCTGCGAACGAATTAAATTTATCCGAACTCAGCACGAACCTTGCAATAAAATGCCGTTTTTAGATTTATGTAAATAAATCTACTCCAGCTTGTGATAAATTGACAGACGGCAAATGAAAAAATTCTTTGCATTTGAGGCAACGAGAAATCATATACCGTGTATTGAAAGAATGTCAGGTAATATTCTGCACCAAATTTCGTTATAACTTATAAAATAGTACCTTCGCCTCCTAAGAAGCCTATTCGAACCATTTTGACTGTCAAAGTTAATGCTTCTGACACAATTATTTATTGAGTAATCACAATTTGTAGTTTTCAACATACATACTGCAATGTAAGTTTATCGCATATTTAGATTTTTAATTTAACCAAACATAATAGAGAACTCGCATTTGTACAAAGTGACATTAACCTACTTTACTCAACATGTAATTACTTATACTGAGTTATTTCACACTAAAACATAAAATTAATAAAGCTTTCAATTCATGTTTTAATTTTTCGAGGTCTAGTCTAGTACGTGTGTGCCTTGCATCGATCAATTACAATACTTTGTTAGTGACTTTGCACAACTAAGCAATTTTGTCTTCAATTAATTGCGCCCACGTGCAGTTTCTATAAAAGCTTCCAACTTTGGCTTTCGTTCAAAAAAATTCTTAAGAATAGTTATACACTCTGTGATAATTCTGGAAAATATGTAGTCGGTATTTAGCTATACTTGTAGTTTCATGTGCACCTAAAGCAACAATAGTTGTAAATTTCTTACTTTCACCTTGTAATACACGAATATTTGCTAGTTAATATGGCGAATGACCTTGAGGTGAATATTTGTACAAATTTCAAATGTTTATGATAACTTTTACCATATGTTATATATTTAGAGTATGAATATTGTACTACTGTTGACAAAAAAACCATTCGTCGATGATATCAGTGATATCTGTACCAAATGTCACATCAAAATAATCATTAGTTCTTCTTATACGCTTGTCTTTCTGAAGTACATAAAGTACATTCCGTGATTTTTACGATAAGTGAAATTATTCAACAAAGGAACGTTGGGAAATACCTTCGGTGATAATTTTTTTCACGATCAAGTGTTTTTGATTGGTACAGGCGGTCACCAATATTAACTGATGAGCAACGCCTTAAAAAAAAATAAAGAAATTGGTGCTTGGCATCGTTGGAATATCGGAAAACCATTTTGAGTCAATTGAAGACATTAAACAAGAATAGCAACTCGCATTGAAGGCTATTCCGGAAATTAACTTTAACAATTGTTTCGAGAATTGGAAAAAATGTTGGCCCAACCGTATTGAGGTGAAGCGGGATTACTTTGAGGGGAACATAGATTTTGAAGAATATATTAAGAATTTTAAAATTATGAACAAAGTCTTACTATCTTTTCTTCATAGTAAGAAATTCCCGAAAGAAACAATTTTTTTTAAGTGGAATTTGCAATAATTTCAGCTGTGATGTTTTGTTCCTACATCTTTCCTCAGAACAATTTCAGTCAGGGTTAAAGTTCTTAATAGAGACCTTTAAGTCACTGTAAATAATGAAAATAAACCTATATCGACGTTATTGTCTAACAAATTACGATCAGATCATCTCATATAATCATAAATCTGAGATATATTTTACATTTGGATTTCATCCGGGTTTCTCACCAACTTTAGGACAGTTATTTTCAATATCGGCGATAGAAGCATGGCATATACATAGTTAAAGCCTGTTGAATATTCCTATTAATTGTTCACATAGATGTAACTTAAAAGTTCGCTTTAATTTAAATCAAAAGGTATCTCTTTTACCAGTTAACGTTTGGTTCAATGATTACAACCATTTTCACACTTTTCAATCCCATATTTGCTGTATTATTTATACTTTGCCTTGTTAGATGTAAGTCTCAGTGATTACCCTTCTATTATCAATCAATTTCATTCAAGAAAACATTAACGTGCTATCTAAGAACAGAAAAAGAACTTCCCTTACACCGAAGATATACGATCCTTCGGAAATAAAGCAGCTTCCTTACAAAAACATGTCTTTGATTGGTCTGTTATGTCAGCAATATGTTGTAGTGATCCGACCGGAACACTTTGTTCAGGCATTATGGCATTTCATTGGTATTAATCTAAGAATTTTAGTGAAAATATTCTGTACAATGAAAAATCTTTTAAATACAGAGACTTAATTTTGATCGTTTAGTTTGCGATATCGGTGGTACCGACAAATTACCAGATTCTTAGGGAGGCAATTTGGGTAAGTACATAAGTAGAGCAGCTGCCTGACGCCGCACCCTAGGTGTCCCATTGTGAAACCTTCAAAATAATTGTTTCCTTTCTAAATCGCCCCGGGCTTCAAATAGAGTTCCTGTGTTCAAAAAGTGGTATCTTTGTAATCTGAAAACCTTATCAAGAAACCATCCTTCGATAGTTGCGATTATTTTCCTTGCATTCGCATGGAATATGTTTCAAAGTCTCCTCTTCTTCTACCTCCTGACAGCTTTGACAATGGTCGTTATAAGCTACTCAAAGTCAGCTGGCATGTTTACTGATTCGATAGTGACATTTTGCCTTTCCTTTTAAATGTTTAATCGGTCCATACCCCATCCGCGCATCGTTTGTCTGCTTGTTGATCAAGACAGTGATTGACTTTGCAGAGACTCAGCTATATTTATCATATGTCATGCTTGTCGATTAAATATTTACATTTAGCAAGCAACAATATAAATTCTCTCTTTTATGGAGTCTAATTGTTAGGTCTTCCCTACTCTGGCCAGTTAAATTGTTTCATAGTTAACATAAGATGTTAGATCCACTAAGGTTTCAAGGCATTCCTCTACCATGTTTGGCAAGGATTTAAGAGACTTTTGTGATTTCAAAGCCACTTGATTATCTGTTTATACATTTACATACATATATAGTAGTACATTCCTTGTTGTGAGCAAACTTTTTTCAGAATAATAAGGCTTTATTTAATTGTCATGATCTCCGCTTGAAAGACACCTGCTGTCTGGTATCTAATTGTTCCAGACCTACCACCTTATTATTCATTGTTAAAATTCAGCGAAGTGATAAAACACGCCTCTTTGAGGTGCACCTCTTTGGAAAGATCTGCAGGGAGGGAAGAATATGTTCAGAATTTGAGAGCGATATCTCAAAACTGATGGATATATTTGACTGGTTCACCGACTGATGGGTATATTTGACTGGTTGACCGACTTTTCTATCTAGTTGTTAAAAATTTGGTGGAATACATAATAATTTAATACCTTCAGAGTACTAACTTTCTCGGTTAACTTGATTCCTTTATATTGCTAATATTTTCGCCCATAACATCGCATTTTTGAAATCCGCTCCGTTCTATGTCTTCCTACACAAATATTGTATTCAACCATAGTAACATAATTTGATAGAAATTAACTTTGTAGCATGCCTTTTATATATACATATATACGAGTACCAAAGGATGTAATCGATTGGGCAATTGTTCACTAGGATTTTTCCAAATTCTCTTATTTTTTTATATTAAGAATTATTCTCTGCATTTTAATATACATAATTTATAATATATCTGAGTATAGTACGTTGCAGAAAATATTAGAGTGAATATATAATATTTTTATATGGCTCCTATTTACAATTATATATATTCGTAGCCTTAACAATTTCGCACTAAATCACAATTTCTAATTTAGTATATTTGTACTTATTTCTACAACATAAAGGCGCTCACTTTTTCCTTCAGTGCGAAAGACAGAAAAAATAAATTGTCGAAACAAAAAAATATTGTTGACTTTTCAAAATTGAAGCCGATTAAAAATTTTATTTGTGAAAAAGAGAAAAGCTTTGCATTACACAAACAAACGTACAAAAGCAACTACTAATACAAATAATTCAAGTGAGGCGAGCAATAGAAGCAACAAATGTAAGAGAAGCAGGGAATAAAACTAGAAAGTAGCGACCAAAAGGCGCATTGTGACAAATTGAATGATAATAACCAAATCTGCAGTAAAATTATGTGTTAGCAATAGCAACAATAACAATGCAATAATATTAATAAAAAACGAATATTGACGACATAGAATACCACATAAAATAGATGCTGTGGGTAAATGAATCTAACGTAAGCTTCTCTATCGCATTATTTCCAGATGAGTGGCCGTGACGACTTCTTTTCCAAAGAGGCTTCACTCATCAACCGCTCCAAGCGGGAGCTGGCGGACGGACGTGAAAAGGATCCAATCTACAAATTGCGTTTGCAATGCTTCAGTCGTGGCGCAACCGGTATACTCGGATTAGCCAGGTAATTGGGGGGGAGTTTGCGATGTAAAGAAATATTGTAAGCAACAATATGTGTGCACTTTTGGTTTTTTTTTTTTGGCTTTGTGGAAGAGCATCATAAACGATGGACACGAAAGATGTACTCATGGGTGTAGATGTGGAACTGCGCATTTCCACACAGATCTGCAACTAGAAGCCTCAAAGCAGATCATTGAAAGCATACAAAAAATGAAAAAATAAAGCATATCAAATGCAGTTGTCCTGAAATTCCTATGGTGGTGTGGTGGAGTATGGTGGACGAGCGGTGCTGGCACAAGCTGCCCGCTATGCGGATGATGGCCGCAATGAAACTGCAATTCAATGCAAATACAATGCAATAAAATGAAATATTCAACGTTTCGTTGAACGATACCAGGAGATTTTAATCCGACAGATGACACAGCCGCTCAGCAGCCATACAAGCGAACGGTGAGAGCGCACAACTGCCAACTGTCTGCCGTCTGGTCGATACCCTCGTCCCTTACCCAACCTCTTAAGTGGTCCAACTGCTCAACTGTCCAACTGTCGGACTGTTCAACCATCTGTCCAATCATTCATCAGTCGTCATCATGCCATATAAACTATGCAAGAGCACTGCTATTCCTGCAACATGTAACTTAATGCATGTTGCTATGCCACAGAGTACTGTTGACTAGCTGACAGCTGGTTAGTAGTTTTTTCTATGTTGTTGTTGCCATGGTTGTATTGGGCAGAGTATTTGGTTGTGATTTTGTTGGTTTTACTTTGAAAAAACTTTTCGTTTCACTTTTTTGTTGTCAAAAACCACCTATCGGTAGGTTCTACATGGGGTTTTGACATTGCAGAGCATTAAAATAATGAAATTACGTAGAAAATGTACAAAAAATGCAGGAAAGTGGTATGCAGATGGTGGCTCTTAAAAGGAATAATCCTAATGAATGCCGTTCGTGAGTGTAGACTGGATGCGTTTCTTTTTTGGCCAATGCCGCAGCAAAAGCTTGCAGGAATCCATGTAAAGCAAATGCAATTAGTGAACAAATAGAATAGCACACACGTTTATAAGTTTGCCTTTATCTTAAATTGGTTGATGTGCTGAGGTTAAAGTTAGTTTCTAAGCAATATTTTTCCTTAAACTTAGCTTAATTACTATTCTCTCAATGTTAAGAGAAAAGTTCCTCCGATATGAATTGAACATTTGATTTTAAAAGAGCATCGCCATTGGAGTTATCTCTCCAAACAACGACTCTATGTAATCATAGGAAACAGTGGTTAGGAGTTTGGGAAAATCATAACACTTCAAAAATGACTTACGCTATGATGAATTGAGCCACCGTCACGAAACAGATAAGTTTGTTTTCCCTATGATTAATGAGGATAGTATGTAAGTAATTCTCTCTAATAGCTCCGTAAATAAATCTACATAAATACATTTTTTTAATACTTTCCCTTTGTTTATGTAAATGTATGGATAAATTTGTTTTTTTTTTTTTTTGGAAGCGGATTATCCAATAACATAAGTTACCTTTAGTTTAATCAAACTTCGGAAAGTTTTCCCTCACATTCCGTGGAAAAGTAAGACCAATCGACGGTTTTTCTGAGCACATCTTACTGGAAAAAAGATAGGCTTCAAATTAATAAGTTCCTCTGCGTTATTTTTGTTCTGCTTCATTGAATCGAGAAACGAAATTTCGTGGTCAACAATTCCTATAAAAAATCGTATATGTGCATTCCTCTATCACTTTGAGGACAACAAAGAAATAACATATTCAATAACATTAAGAATATATCGATCGAATGATTAATGTTTGGGTATTTTTTTAGAACCTTCCGGAATATGGATGACGATGGCAGCAAAGCGTTGAATTTCGAAGAATTCAGTAAGGGAATCAAAGAAACTGGTTTAGAATGCACGGACAGTGAAATAAAGGATATGTTTGACAAGTGAGTAAAGCACTTTTAGCAAATGTTGTAAAGCTTGATAGTTCGCACTAGAAATCGAAAAGCAAAGCATTAATTTCAGGCTATACCACACCAATATGCACAGAATTCTAATACACATACCATATACGTTCATATAGATCGCTATAAGGAGAGGAGTAGGTAACGTTTTGCAAAAAAACGTGTTCTTAAAAATTATTATTTTTTCTTTGATACATCAAACAACAAAACCAACTAAGCTATTTGACTGTAAATATTTGTGGTTACATCCCGGAATAAGCCTTTCACATTAAGTTTTTAACATATAAGAGATTTAGTTTTAAGATTCACCTTAAGCCCTTTACCTTTTTGATTTCTTTTATTTTTTTTATATACATATGATACTGTTGAGTGAGCCTTAATTTGTAAGCATAATACATTATCGGAAACAAACAATGGAAAAGCATTATTAGCAGTAGTAGCTTTGGATATCAATTTAACACAGCCATAACCACATTTCTAAATTCCATTTCATTCAATCGTGAAATAAAAAATGCAACGTTTATATAATTTTACACATAACTGTATTTTTGTTGCGTTGATTTTTTGTTGTTAATGTCCGCGACAAACATTTTTGTGTGCCACAAAATGGTCTTCTGTTTGCCAGTTTCCATAAAAATATAAAATTATGTTGTACTGTATAATACTTGTAATACAAAAAGTAATGTCAATTTATTTATGAAATGCAAATTCTGAATTTATTCTCCAAAATCAATTCCATCACCTGCCGATAAATCGCACTTTTTCCAACGCCCCTTTCAGTGCTCAAAACAATTTAAATTGTTTTGCTCCGATAAGGCTTTCATGTCCTTCTTCTATTCATTTTTTATCTCCTCAATCGCGTCAAATCGGCATCCCGCCCTTTGACCTTTTGAGTTTATTGAATACCCAGAAATCGCACAGGGCCAAATCAGGCGAATTCAATGGTTGCGAAATGATAAAAGTGAAGTTTTTGCCAAAAATGTCGGAAGAAACCAATGCAGTATGACACGGTGCAATACCGTAATGAAGGAACGAAGAGTTGTTTGCTTATATTTCTTGCCGTTATACGAATAACTTAACGAAGCATATACTTTGCTGACAGTTTGACCTGGTGGAATTCGTACTGCAACACGCCATAGTTTTTACCGCCTCACCTTACTTTTGATCGCAGATAATGCCAGGCGATAAATTTGAATTTTCTAAAAATCTTTTAAATTACGTTATGAACACAACATAATTTCATTCACAGCGATAGCTTAACCTAAATCGTGGCAAAAGAGCACCAGGAAATTGTAATTAAAATGATAAATGAATGATATTTCATGTGTGGAGTCAGTGCGAATGTTAAAAAAAAGTATACGGTACAAAGGCGGTCGGGGGATCTTTGAACCCTTGACTCGTTCTGAACCGTCTTCGACAGCTTCAACTGATGAAAATGCTAAAAAGCGAAGGATATTTATTGTGCTTGAAAATCGTCACGTTAGTGTTTGAGAGATGACCAGAGAGAGCTCAACATCTCTCGCGATTTCGTTCACACGTTCTTGCTCCACTCGTCGCGATAAAGCTGATTTTTTTTTCAAAAAGAGTAAGAATGTGTCCAAATTTAAAACCAAAAACGCAATGAATACATCCTTATTCACCAAATTTGTCTCCGTGCTATTTTTTCTTTTTCTCCAATTAGCCAGTCAAAAAAGACAGTGGAACATCGAGTAAGAGTCGTTTGAATATTTTTCTGACTTTGGAATGACACCTCTGTATATGATCCTTGCCTTAATGTGTAAATATATTTAGCCTTTGCAATGCATTCTTCAGTTCGATAATGATTCGAAACACTCTTTTGTGGTGGCAAAATCGTTTTTGATGCTGGAACAATTGTTCATAATGGATTAACCACCTCAATCACAAAATGTGAATATCAAATTGAAAATCATAATAAAAATTTAATGAAAGAGTAAATCATGAAAACTATTCAAGCTTTTTATAATGTTTGAGACACTAAAGAGTGTCAAGATATTTATTATATTCCAAAACATTACCGACTTTTTAGTGTGAAATCTTGTACTACATGTCGAGCAGTAATTGAAACTTTACTCCACAGAATATTATTGTAGACCATGCTTTGCCCATTATAAATTAGTAATTCTAAACATCTGTGTTCACTCAACAGAGTATACTTGTATAAGGTTTTTATTTTACGATTTCCAAATATATTGTTCATACTGACACATTATTCATTTAACCGTCGCTCAAACTGACGGATCAAAATCAAGAAAAAGATCTTGATAAAATATGAAGTCGCTTTATTTCGATTTGAAGTTCATTTAAATATTTGCTAGAGAGAACTAGCAAAACGTTTTCCTTTTGAAACCATTGACAGATTTTTCAGATCTAGATATAGATAGTATATAGTTTCCACAAAAATTGCATTTATGAAGGGTATTGCAGCTTCGGTGCAGTCGAAGTTAACTCTATTTTGAAACATAAAAACCTCACCACTTTAACATGTAATTTTGTAAAATTTTTCATCTGTCATCGTCACTGTACCTCTTTAGATATATGTATATGAATGTGTTATGCAATTTTAGACAGCTAGTTTTATTTCTCCGTTCTTCTGGTATAAATTGATGATGGACTTTAGAAATTACATTCCACTATGTTTCAAAATGTATTTAGCTTAGCATTTATGTAGTACTTAATAATAAGTAGGTATACTCGTATAGATATATAAGTATGTGTATATCACGTTTAGAGAATAGCAAAAGTAGTTAGGTTCTAACGTTGCACATACGATGTAAAAACAAAAGCCAAGTTGTTAGTAACTACATTTATCTCAATATATGTGTATGTGTGCTTAATATAGAGTTGCAGTAGTTTGGTAGATTAGCTGTATCCTAAAATAAAGTGTAACTTATCGAACATACGTGGTATTTCCACCGAACCTCGGTATTTGTTAGTAGGAAATATATGACATTCAATTACAGCTTCCTTCTTTCTCTTTGTATGAATCTTAAAGAGGCATACTGAATAAGACTGGAATTATGTGCTTTTTAATACTTCCAACATACGATTACTAAATTATGGAAATCAGCAGAAGAAACTTTCACTATTTCTGGGCAAATTTTATATGATTAGCTGTTATTTATGTGAAAAGCTGTTGAATGGTGCAAATTCTAGCGTTATTTTATGGCAGAAAACTATTTTCCAAGCTGATGTTTTTTTCTGTTCTAAGACCACTTGAGTTACAACTTTTGCTCTAGAAAACTAAAGGAAGTTATCAAGCTCTTTCTTGTTCAATTTAAACCGTTACTAAATCATATGTTTTTGCCCATTTATATAACTTGAGATTTTTTAGCATTTTGCATTAAGCCATTGAATTCACATCTTTGGAAATGTGAGACTCTAATATAAAATTGTCTGCTCTAGAGAAATGATCTTTACATATGTATATATGTATATGTGATAAGTGATTTTTATTATTTATAAATTATATGTTGCTCATACGACATGGTATACTGTATGAATACACTACATACATATGATAGATAACTGCAGAATTAAATGCATATTACTATTAAAGGGAAATTTTTTAAGAAAAAAATCAACCACATATGTTTTGTAGTGAAAAGTTTTGATCAAAAATATCATCTTTCGAAATTGCGTAATTATTTACTTTGGAGACAAAATATTTAGGTCAGGTATAAATTGAAAATAAAGAGCTTACTTTGGTTGGACCTTTTTTGTGCAAAAATTGAAACATTAGAACGAATTTGCAAAATAACATTAATTTGGGAAATAACGGACACCCTAATATAGATGTGCATACTTATGTATGATATGTATGTCTGCATGTGCCGCTCACATGTAGAAGCTATGAAGAGAAAATTCACCAACCACTTGCCACATTTTAATTGCTAAAATATTATTTTTTAATTTCGTAAACGAGTCTCTTTCATTTTATTACAAATTTGCAGATTTGATGAAGATAACAACGGCTCGATTAATATGACGGAGTTTTTGCTGAAATTGCGGGTAAGCATAAAATAAAAATGAAATAAATCACGTTTTAAATTTTGTGTGGATATACATATGTAAATATATATTAAATATTACATACATTTTCCCGATTTTACTCACATCTCACCTCAACGTGCACAGCCACCAATGCCGCAGTCACGCTTGGATATCATCGACAAGGCATTTAAAAAGATCGATCGCACCGGTGACGGTCAAATCACCATTGAAGATTTGAAGAACGTCTACTCCGTGAAGGACCATCCCAAATATTTGAGCGGTGAAATGACCGAGAACGAGATCCTCACACAATTCCTCAACAACTTCGAGGGCGGACGTGGCAACTGTGATGGCAAAGTGTCGAAGGAGGAATTTGTCAATTATTATGCAACAATTAGCGCTTCAATTGATAATGATGCCTACTTCGATTTGGTGATGCGACGCGCTTATAAACTGTAAATGTAATCCAACCTAAGAGTAACAAAAAAGCGCTGCCATAATCATAAATGCATGGCTTGTTGCAAGCACAACAAAAACGTCAACGTAACAACTGACAGCAGCTGGCATTTTTAAAGCTTATAACAACAACAACAATTTACTAAATAATAAAAACAAATTCATAAATGGAAACACTGACCAGGTGTTGAGTCCTGACTGTGTGTGCGTGCAATCTTTTAATACCAATAACAAAATTTTAGCTAGGAAACCGCTATAATGCCACAAAAAATCTTTATTTACATTTAATATGAATGCATCATTGTATTTCCTATTGTATTTATCTTTTGTTATGAATTGTTACAACGTATTAACGTACAATTTTCCAGGCACAAATGCATTTTCTGGTAATTTATATTAAAATAAAAAATTATATATTGAAAATAATGTAAAAAACTTCCAATAGTGTTTTGGTATTAATTCGATAACTGTGAAAATATATGTTTTTTTTCTAGTGTACTCGGCCAAACCCCTACAGCATTTAGTATTATTAAGGTTTCTTTTAGAGAAATAAAACTATTTTTTGAAATAAAATAAAGAAAGTAACTGAAGGGCTAAAATTTAACGTTATTAAAAAAAACTAAGCACTAAAATATGACATCAAATTGAAGATTGGCTCAAATAATCGTAGTATCGTGTGTACCTGTGGGAAAAAAAAAATTTGAAAAGCTGGTCTGGACCTGCCCACTAATAAGTTTAATGTAATCCCCTAAACCACTAAAGCTACAACTACCAAATTCGCCCAGCACAAGTGTTATATGAGCTCCTACCGTCAGTGTGAAAATGGATGAAATCGGATATAACCCTGCTCATTTCCCAAATAACGGTACTGCTAAAAACTACTAAATAGCGCGATAAATAAATAACTAAATACTCCAGAGAAATTAAATTTTACCCCCGAGATGGTATGAGGTCAATGTGTGAGATTTCTAATTGAAATTCAGAGATAATCCTTTCATGAAGGTAGTATAACTGTGGATCAAATTAGGTCAATGCTTCCCATAGCCCCAATGCATCTAATATAAAGATTTTCGAAATTCTGGGTAGCTAAATACCTCGTACATCAGGCAATCTGTGATTTATCTTAATAAAATTGAAAAGCGTGGTTTCCTCAAAACGGAGCATCTTTGTGCTTAGAACGAAAAAAATCGATGGAAAACTAATAAGCCGTATGTACCTGAAGGCAAATTCGTTCAAAATGCCACGGAAAAAATAATAAGACCTTTTCTATGACTGCTAAAATTCCCTCGTTAGCCAACATACATCAAACAAAACTCATATGAGTTTATTGCCATCAAGGCAATAATAATATGAAGCTCACGAGGTTTCTTACAAGATAAACATCAACAAACTCCATATATCTTATTTCAATGCTTTCACTGCAGCGTGAATACGCTTCATACTACGATTGATAGTCACAACAATTTCGGTGAAGTGCGAACTATCGCAATAGTAGTTAGCTAGCATACCACTATAAGCACCTATTGCATCACACATATTCCTATACTACATTGAGTAAAGTGTTAATCAGGTTCATTAAAAGTCAAGTCGATCAAAAGTTGCTACATGTTCGCAATTCCTTATGCGTGTGATTCGTGATCAGTAGTTTCTTAATTAGTGAAGTAACTCCACAGGCACATATGTATATCTGCGCAACTAGACATGCTCATATACTCGTATGGCGTAAGCACTGTTAACTTGTTTGAATATTACGTTTCAACCACAACAATCAATTATGGCAACGTGGTAATTAACGCTAGCAATGCAAATAAGCAATGTCAAATAGAAGATTTTACTAATCTAGAAATTTTTGAGTGCCACGATTACTTCGTCGACATAAGTTCATGCTACATATATTTCAGCCGTGGAAAACCTCACAATTAATTTCAAGAACAAAGCCGTGGAAATACTTTCAGGTATTGAACAAATTTTCATACTTTATCTTGTGAACTAAAAGTATATAGTACATCATATGCTTGTAGCTACAACGCAGCTGGAGGAAGGGATACCATTATATTAATAATATGAGATGAAGATGAAAATCTAAAGCATTTCGTATTAATCTTAACAATTTTGGTCTTGGTCCTTTTGATAGCTGTTACTTGATTTATAATCTGTTTGGTGTGCCATTTTATAATTTATACTTACTATGAAACAGACTTACCTCGATTGCACCGAAGCTATAATACATTTCACTATTAAAAGCAAAACTTTCTTACTATAACTTAATTTTTTTCGCAAAGTTTATATGGCAACTATATGCTATGACTAGGGAAATTTTCTATGACAAATTTCTTGAAGATATCTCATTATATGAAAAAATTTTCCTTACAAACACTTGATTTCGATCGTTAAGTTTGTATGGTAGCTATATGCTCCGGTGGTCCGATATAGGTAAATCCGACTAATGAGCAGCTTCTAAGGGGAGAAAGGGGCGTTCTTAGGGCATTCGACGCAGTAACCACTGGGGAAAGCAGAGGAAGAGGAAGACCTCCACTCCGTTGGAAAGACCAGATTGAGAAGGACCTGGCTTCGCTTGGAATCTCCAATTGGCACCGCATTACGAAAGCAAGAAACGACTAACCACGTAATCGGTGTTTCCACCAGTAGAGAAGAAAAATAACTGTTGGCGTTCGATTTTTCTTTGAAACCCACATGTCTAAAAACACCTTTTAAGGAAAACTTTATACAAAAAATTTTAATTTAACCAGGGATTTTCAAGAAATTTGGCTAAGAGTATTGCTTAAGCCTTCGTTACAATCTCCCTACATATTGTTCAGATACCAACACTATAGCTTATAGCTTTTTCTTAAATCAGAAAAATATTTTTTACCACATGTCTAAAAACACCTATTATGAAAACCTTTCATTTGACCAGGGATCTTCATTCCCAGCAAATTTGGCCCCAAAGGAGAGTGATTGCTTAATGGCAGAGAATGCACAACGCCAGGAGAAGGCGAACCCGATTCCCCAATCGATGACGATGGAGCAGACGTCCCATTGCCCGACCATGAAGAAGTTCGAATAGCAATTACCCGCCTGAAGAACAACAAAGCGGCGGGGGCCGATGGAATGCGAAGCTATCAAACACGGCGGCGAAGAACTGATAAGGAGCATGCATCAGCTTCTTTGTAAAAGATGGTCTGACGAAAACATGACCAGCGATTGGAATTTAAGTGTGCTATGCCCAATCCATAAAAAAGTCCAAATTTATCGATTAAAATCAGAATAACTATTTTTTATTTCACCACTTTGCCGCGATGTCTGAATGCCAAAAACGGCTGTGTAAACCGTTGAGCAAACACGAAGAGCTCCGTCAGAATCGCATTATTGCTTCGGGTTTCAGCAAGGCGATTCCCTAGTGTGACTTTTTCACCTGCTTTTCACTAACTTTTTCTTTATAAGAGTGTTTCATTAACACCATGCGCCGTTAGTTCTGCTTTCTCCAGACTAGACAAGGAAGCAAAACAAATAACTATCTCCTGTCATCAAACAAACAGTCGTCGCACTCGCGACTTTCAATATTTTATTTTAAGTTTAAGCGCGGTAGGATAATTTCACATTAGTCGCTCGCGAATTCCGTTCATTGCAAAAAGATGAACGTACTATTTATGGTCCCAGCAAATATTCATAACCTGTACATAGTTCAATATTCATACAACACAATATTCACAACACAATCACATGACAAGCGCTCGTTTCCACAGTCCACCCTGCCACTTATGAGAATAGGTACATTTCAACAGGCATATCTGTAGGCTAATTAATGAAATCCGCACGACAGACTACCAACTGAACATTAATTAATTCCAACTTTGGGTAATGACAGTGTTACCTTTTCTTTTATTGCAAAATGGCGTATCATTTACAACCAACAGAGCACTCTTCCTAAAAAATACCCTGTAGGAAAAATGAAGATAAATTGACAATTTTCTGTCTAATATAATTAGCTGTAACAATATCTATATAAATTTCAATACAATACTGTACAAATAAAACTAAAATATTGCGAAATGTTATTTTACAGTATAGAGTTTGGTTAGAGCACTAACAGGTCTTTTTTTGTTGGGTGAGTTTTTGACAGTCAGCACCCTCAAGGCACTTGTTCGTAGTAGAGCAGTGGCCTGGACTACGATTTCACGTAACTAGGTAGCGGCTTATAACTTCGTATTGATTTAAACCGACACGGAATGTATATTCGACATATGGATATCACTCCGCACTTGACATTATCGTACATTTGACTGACAGCAATGGCAAAAAGACTTTTACATGCTTTATGAAATTTACTATTCGTTATTGCATGAGTACATATTAACTTTGTAAGTATGTAAATATGTTTACTCGCAAATGACAACGACATGGCCACTCCTACAGGCTAAGCTAAACTGATAGTTAGGCTCCTAACATTGCTGGTATTTCAGAAGTCTGCATTTTAGTTTGCAGTCATCGTTTTTAGTCGTTCTTCACGTACGTGATCACAATATTATCTCTTCATCAGCATATTTAACTGAGTGGTGGCGTCCTCACGCCTCACCAATCCATAGCATTTGTACTTATTATATGTGACTAAGCATATGAGAATGTAGATGTGCAGTCTGAATGATTTTTTACCTCTATATGTATTGTTACATAGTAATCTAACAACTTCCTGTAAATGCGCCAAGTTCGTTAGATACGACCGTTTGATAATAGTTGAGGGCGGTCTGATAAGTACGTAAGTGAATCTTCTACCGTGTACTATATTCTTGCAGTGCCTGAGGATTCAAGAAATGTTCGCTCCGTATAACAAGTGGAACAGTGCGACCACTTTATAGCAGTTTGAATGATTTTCAACGTCGTTTTATAATTGTCGACGGTACATGGAAACTAAATAACCGTCAAAACAGTGAACTTTACGCAGCTATCCTGCTTCGAAAAAGAAAAATGGCTATCCTTTCAGCCTGAAGTATAATGACCACCTGTTTCCGGCACTCTCAAGGTGTTATGTGCATCGACTAACCAGAGAAAACAGCAAGGAACTTTACTTGCGAAATTATTTATCTAATAACAAATCGAAATAGAGAAAAAATGATCACATATGTCGAAGCAAAAGATTCTTTGCCATCATTACAATTCATCGCCTCACATCTCCGGCGTCGCCATGAACAAACTAGACAACGACCTGCAACTCCTTGCACAAAAATACCAACTCTTTTTGTTTCCAAACTTGGAAAAACCAGCCGTCGTTCTGAAATTTGAGTTAAATTTGCAGTAAATGAAGATGTTACTTTTCATATCGAGGATTCCGATTCGTTCATCTAACGTAGACTTCAGACAGGTTCAAAGTTAGACCTCAAACTCATTCTAAGAGCAAAAACAAAATCAATCAAAGAGCAGAAAGGAGAGTATGTGGAGGACAAAGTAACAATTTTTGCAAAATTTGTATAATTTACTACAGACAAAGTCTTTATCGGACCACACTCGGTAATGCTGTTCATATTTGAGCAAATAAATTCATTCTACCATTTTATAAGGAATTGTTCGTAACATTGTATGTAAATATATAAGAATACGTTCGTTTGTTATGTTCACAGCTCCGATTTCACTCGCATTTTTCATAAGTCATATGAGCACAAGTAGTATATAAATTATCACTTCGTGTTCCCTGCTAATTTGACTTGTCTTTTCTCTCTCTTAGTTGAGCTCACGTACCCACATATTTATTTGCACACACGAACATGCACATACAAACATTTACAGCTCTGCAGCTATTTGTTAGTACATTTCGCATATGTCCATGTAACTTTGCTTCGTCAACATTTACCCTTGGCATGTTAGTTAACGAGTTACCTACCAACAATGACTTGTGTGATGCTAATTAAAATGGTTTTTTATTTAATTTTACCGACCGCACACAAACTTATCTACTTCGTAATTAAATTTAACTGAGAATCCCACCATATCGCAATGGCCGCTATCCCGCTCCAGCTAATCCGAAATACTCAATGTTATACTCGTACATGCTCAACCGAGAATACGATTTTGGCTGATTTTCCACAGCTGAGTAACCCGTAGAAAATTTTTGAAATGGCTCCGAACTTTAGTATTTTTCTTTGTGCAGGTGTCACAGAAATATTTATTGAAGTATACTACACGTAATATATGCATACCCAGTAATATATCGAATATGTTTAGAAATTGAAAAACTGGTATCAGCTACCTGAAAAATAAATATTTGATGTAGTTCTCTTACACAAGGCTTACCTAGATCCACTACGAGTTTATATATGGAAAAAACGTTAATTTCGGCTGCACCGAAGCTAATATACCCTTCACAGGTGCATTTCTTTTAGTAACTATGTGTTCAGTTTGTGTGAAAGTTATATGCTATAGTGAGCCGATCTGAAAAATTTCTTCGGATATTACATTGTTGCCTTAGAAAATAATCTATACAAAATTTCGCAAATGCAAAAGTTTTCCATACAAGAACTTCATTCCGATCGTTCAGTTTGTATGGCAGCTATATGTTATAGTGGTCCCATATCGGCAGTTCCAAAAAATGAGCAGCTTCTTGAAGAGAAAATGACGTTTGCAAAATTTCAAAACGATATCTTAAAAATTGAGGGACTAGTTCGTACATATACAGACGGACAGACAGACAGACAGACGGACATGGCTAAATCGACTCAGCTCAACTGATCATTTATATATACATATACATTATAGGGTCTCCGACGCTTCCTTCTGGGTGTTCCAACCTTCGTGGCAAACTTAATATACCCTGTTCGTGGTATAAAAATATATTTTGAAAAATTTTGAGTTGTGTCTCTTTTGTGTTCAGTGTGAGACATTTTACAGGTTTCCTTCTATTCAGGCGAAAATGTACATCGTAAATATGGTTCTGATACTGCAAGAGCCAATCACACGTAATTTTTCGTGGACCCCGCTCCTGTTTTTTTGATGTCAAAGCGATGTATACGCTTTGAAAGGCAAATTGTCCTAAATATCGGTAAAATGAAAGGAATCGTAGAGGTCGCCTGAGTTTACGTCGGTGAATCGATATTGGATTGTATCCATTTTTAACAATAATTAAATACAATATAATAAAAACAATTAGTTATTGAAATATAAAGCTAGATCTTGAAAAAGTGGCTAGAGAGCCCATATGAAGAGGGTTTCATTTTCTATTACTATCGAACTAGTTCCTCAAGTTGGGCGACAAGTGAAAGTTCTGACCCTGTTAGAATCCTGCATTTGCATCTATTATATAAAAGGACACGTACATGTGTATAAACGGGTGTCTTTGTCGATTAAACATTTGTGTGGATTCCCCCATAGTCGCCAGCTTACCTATCCCTTTCCTTTTATCCGCACGTCAGCTCGCATTCCCATCACAAATATTTGCATCTAATGAACGCCTAATGAGCGTCAGCTTTTTTTGTTGTTCTTGCTTCCTCGGGATTTCGTAGATACTCTGATTAGTGGAGCAGTTTTAGTATTTTTATGGCTAAGCACTAATTGGCGTCAAAGTTTGTGGTAGCACGAATTGCAGATATAAAATGCCAAACAAAAAGCGATAAGTTCATACTTATATGTATGAAAGTATGTCCGTCTGTATGTATATGTGTATGCATGTAATTAATGCCGCTTTTTAGTGTTGATAAACAACTGTTGGCAAACTAGTTGGCTTTGACTTTTCCGCTCATTAATAGGTGACCAAACTTTGAGCAACAGTAAATTTATACATCTCTTATGCTAGTAGTAGACTTAGGTGTATTTACACACACATATGCACCAAGAAGTAATTTGCTTTATGAGTATGAAGTGAAACAATTTAGATTTGTATATCAGCCATGGATTTGTCAGCCACGCCCGTATGAAAACCATAGGCTAAGGTGCAACGAGCAACAGAGAATGACTTCTTTTCTGAAACAAAAAGAAAACAACATACTAATTGGTTAGGTTGTTTGGTAAGTACAATCGGTACAGTTAAGTTCTGAATTTAAAATCATTTAAATGTCTTTTACGACCTCTTTTGCAGGAACTTATTCGATTAACCAAATTTTCGCGTGCGTTTTGCACTAAATCAAGTCGCATGTCACGAACAGAACGTTCAGTATTGACTTCTAAAGCTTAAAGAGAGTCTGGTTTATTGCTAAAGACCAATGACTTCAAATAACCTCACAAGAAGTAGTCTAATGGTGTTAAATCACAACTTCTTGGAGGGCATTCAATGTCACAATTTCTTGAAATAATCGAATGTTCAAACTTTTCTCAAAATAATTCGGTTGTTGCACCTGCTATGTTGCTCGTAGCTGCAACTTGTTCGAACCAGATGTTGTTAAGACCAACTCCCTCCAATTGCGGCAATAAAGAGTTAGTTATCATCGATCTATCCCACATTACATCACATTGAAAGTGACGGTGAAACCAGCTTCATTTCGAAAGAAGTACAGATGGATGATTCCACCAGAACAAAAACTACACCAAACCGTCAATATAAGTGAATGCAATGATTGTCCTTGAATAATTTGTGGATTTTCGTGGAACACTCAAATGAATGTGAGCCTCATCGGCTAACGGAGAAGATGATTTTCCTAACCAAATATCCAATTTACTGAGGTTCAATGGCTTCAGTTCTTGAGTGAGAAAAATTTTATAGGAATGCAAGCCCCAATCACTTCTAAAAATCCGCCAGGTTGTGGTTTGAAACGGTCCAAACTTTTGAGAGCATCCCTTTGGAAATGACAAATTGTGTTCTTCCGTAATTTTTGCCTGAACGGCAGCAATATTTTCATTACTTTAAGCGTTTCTTTCATCATTATATACAGAAAATGTAGGTTCGAAATTTTCAACACTTCGCGAATAGTGAACAGTTGGATGATTATTACCACCATAAAATGGCAAAAGTACACGAAATTTTGCAATTGGAGAACGATTGTTTTGATTATAATGTTGAATAATTTGCAAATGTTATTCTTGCATATATCTTTCCATAATGAAATTGTAAACACTACTGAATACAGTGAAACAAATTACTAACATATTAAAAAAATTTTAATAAATATGACCGAAACGTCAATTAGAAATCATTTTGTCCCTATTGATGGTTCTGAGTAAAACTCAATATTCTCTTCTAGATGTGAATTCGGTTATTGTTTGTATGTCGACATGTTAAAGTATGGTAAGTGTCAGTCAACTTCACTTTCGAAACATGATATAATAATAACCGATTAATAGGAAAGAAAAAGACTTAGTTGGATCAGAAGAATGGCATTTGAATATTTTAAAAATCATGTGAGTAATTTCGTGAACAAATGGAATATGAGAATATTAGCTACAGGTCTTATTGACGATTCAATACCATTTTATAAAAACATTAAAACAAGTAGGAAAAACAAAGATGAAATCACCATTTGTTATTAGAGAAAATTGTGAATGCATTACAATTATTATTGATATTATATTAACTACCATGGTTAAATTTTCTACTACATTTCGCTTAATATCTTAGATATATTTACTAAATCGACTAAATTAATACCATATTATAATTTCCAAAGCGTTCCAAAGTAAATAGGACTTATGGTGGGAGCCTGATTCAGAAGCTTCAAAAAAACTATTTTTTTTTTGCTTAAATCACTTTAAAAAATAATCTAAGAATATGCCCCCAAAGTTTTAGACGGGAATTTGAAATATTTTCGAAGCTAGAAGAAAAATAGTGACCGAGCGTCTAGCAGAATATGAGCGATTGGGCAGAAAGCGAAAACTTTGACGCGTGATTTCTCGGATTTTCATTTTTACGATTTTTCTTAATTGGCGGGCAGAATAGAAAAAAACTAAAAGTCTTATGGAATTGGGGCAAAGTTTATTATCTTCGGCATTAAATTATTACTTAAAAAAGTCATGTTTAAACATATTTTTAAACAACATAAAGTAAATTTTTTTTGGTTAAAAGCCACGTTTTTTCAATTTTTAAAAACTTTCTTTTTGAATTTTTTGTTTCCGATAGAAATTGCGACCTGCATCCTGCCCGCCGTCCGACAAATACACATGCGAGATGCATCGGGCAAATGCTTCCCAAAGGCAGAATATCAAAGTTTCGTATTCAAAAAATTTGTGAATGATATTTAAATACATATATAGCTATAAACCCTAGAAATTTTGCTTTAATCACTTATTTCTTTCCTTCATCGAATTTTTAAGCATCTAAAGCAGGCTCCCCTCTTAAAGAAAAACAGAACAAATGGTTTTTTCGGCAAAATCAATTTATTTTATTCGAAATAGTCTCCTTCTTCTTCAATACAGCTTTTTGCATGGTCCAAAAGCATGTTGAACGAGTGTTTTAGCTCGTTGGCCGGTATGGCCGCCAGTATGCTGGTGCAAGCCTTTTGAATGGCCTCTACGTCTGCATAACGCTTTCCTTTCATGGGCAAATGCATTTTTCCGAAAAGGAAGAAGTCGCACGGTGTCATATCAGGTGAATATGAGGAGTGGTTAATGGTTAAAATGTGATGTTTGGTCAAATAATCGTCCTTCGAATGTTGGATTCTGAGCAATTTTTGGTCGTCAATCAATTTGTGCGGAACAAACCGTGCACACGCCTTTCGTAAGCCCAAATGTTCTGTCAAAATGCCATAAATCGATGTTGTGGAGATGTTCAATTCCATTTCTATGAATTTCAATGAAGATTTCGACTGAACATATGTTTCGATAGAATTTCTGGTGATCACAGATTTTGATTGGCCCAGACGTTGATAGTCATTTATGCCCTCACAACTACTTTGAATCGCCATAAACTTATTTCATCAATTGAAAAGTTTTTTAAGTCATTTTCGCACCGATAACACAAGCATACTGACACTTTAAACGCTATATATGGCTCTCTGAATTTCATTTGTATATCTCACACATTGTCCGATATTTTCGGTCAAAAGTCAACCCTTGAAACTGGGGTCCACATATTCGGTACCTAGGGTCTTGAGCAGTTTTGGTTGGATTTGAATAAATTTTGGTCAAACTGAGGCATAATTTGAAGGAATTATAATTACAAAATACATTCCAAAGTAAACAGGACTTTTTGAATCTAGAGCCGCCTGGTGGCGCCATCTATATGTCGACTGGTGCGTTTGAATCTGCTATCTTTATCGATTGCCCAATGAGAATTTGATGATATTTCATCTCTTGGAAGGGAAGTTATTGCGTTTTAAGTACCAGTATGTTTGTGTTATCGGTGCGAAAATGAGCTTCGAACAAAGAGCCAACTCTAAATTTTGTTTTAAAATTGGTAAAATTTTACCGAAACGTTTCCATTGATGAAACATGTTTATGACGATGATTTCCTATCCCGTAACAGAGTGCACGAGTGGTTTCAGCGTTCTCAGAGTGGTCGTGAGTGGTCGTGGGGACATACATTTCGGACGAGCCGAAGCCCAAAAAATCGCGCATGGAGAAGTCAAAAGTGAAGACAATTGATTTGTTTTTGTGATTCCAAGGGTATTGTCCACAAAAAATTTGTTCCACCCACCAAAACGTTAATGCGGTATTCTACCTTGGAGTTTTGAAGCGCTTGGTGCGCCGTATTCGATGTGTTCGACCCGAATATTGCGAAGATGAAAGTTGGCGTTTGTTGCACGATAATAGGCCGTCTCATCGATCGACGCTTGTGACCGATTATTTGACCAAAACTCACATTTTAACCATTAACCTCTCGCCGTATTCACCTGTTATGGCACCGTGCGACTTCTTCCTTTTCGGAAAAATGCATTTGCCCATTAAAAGAAAGCGTTATGCAAACGTAGAGGCCATTCAAAAGGCTTGCGCCGGCATACTGACGGCCATACCGGCCAACGAGCTAAAACACTCGTTCGACATGCTTTTGGACCATGCAAAAAGCTGTATTGAAGCAAAAGGAGATTTTGAATAAAATAAATTGATTTTGCCGAAAAACCCATTTGTTCTGTTTTTTTTAAAGTCCTGTTTACTTTGGAACGCACCTTGTAAGAAAGAACCTAGAAAGTGAAAGAATCAGATGGAATTTAAAATTGTGTTATATGGGCAGTTGGCAGGGTTATATTCCAATTTTACTCATTTTCACAGAGTTACAAAGGAACATGAAAAGAATCATGTGTCAAATTTTATTGAAATCGGTTAGTCGGGTCCCGAAATATGGGATGTCACCAAAAAGTAGGCGGTGTCACGCCCATCGTGCAAGTTTCATACCGACTGTCATAAAGCTCTCTCTCTGGCGTAATTAGTTATTAATTTATTGCGCTTTAGTAGTTTAGTTTAGAAGTGACCGAGGTTATCTTCCGAATCATCAATTTTCACACTGTCGGTAGGAGTTCGTATAATATTCGAGCTTAGCACCTTTAGGTGAACAAAAATACAATTTTCTGTAGCAACACGCTGCAAGATTAAAACACACCAACTACCATATCCAGCTGAAAAGCAGATTTGAGAGCATTGTTATGAGTCAGTTAATTAGCGAAATGATGATATTGTTGCTACTTGTATTTTGCACCCGAATTTCGAAATATTTATGTACTTCGAAAATAATAGTGTAAGTATGTAAGTGCAAATGTAACCGCGAATGAAAAGTTAAAGGGCTAACAGAAAAGTAAACACTGCTCTTGCTTTAAATTAAAAAAAAAAAGTGAAGGAAAATAATAATAAATAAGAAAAGTCATTGTGTTTAATGTTTTTGTTGTGAAATCATGTTGAAAGGGGAAACGGTAAATGAGTGTCGTAAGTGTGTTTAACCCTTCGTGTAGTTCAGCAATGTCGCTGCTGTAGTCTCTGTATTTGTGCGGTGAGCATTTTCAATAGGCGACTTGGCCTTGGCGATTGCGGTCGGGAGGCGTGAGTTTTGTAGCCACGGGTTGCCTTTTTACATGCTGCTATTCATGCGTTTGTTATTGTTGTTACGTTTGCTGTTTGCCTCTCATTTTACAAATTCGTATATCTTTTTTCCTGGCACATTTTCTTCAGCAGGCAACTGCTCGCCAAAGTTTATGATTTCCAGCTTATTTGCATCTCAGTGAAAATCCATTTGGAAAATTGACTGCGGTCCGCTTCTTGCAAAGAGACACTTAAAGGTAGGCAGGAAAAGCGGAAATATACTAGACATGCACTTGTATATGATTTGCATACACTTATTGCAACATGCAGCATCCTTGGTAGATATACGATGAAGTAAGTGAATATGCTGCATGCCTCAATTCGCAAAGGACTATAGCCTGGCATATAACTTATTATGTTAGAGCCTCAGACGAAAGACTTCTTCTCTTTGCAAGCTTTCATTTTTTCTTTGCATAAATTTCGAAGCAATGCTTTGCATCTGACCTCATAATGCAGAGTAAACTCTTGAGTTACATCAAAAGCTGCTTTGAAATACCATAATTTCAAATTATACCTAAGTAATCAGCAACAGTAATCACTTCGTTGTGTTGGGCTCGATGCCGCCTATTGCAGTCCACTCTTTTGCTTCGAACAAAATTTGAAACATCTGCAGCAATTTACCTTTATTATATTACCATTTAAAAGTTCAGGCGAATAGAATTTCATTACAGCTTCAATATCCGTCCATGGCTCACATCAGTGCCGATGTTAGGTATGATGTATTGAGTTCAACCATCTCTGCGAGTAAATAGGCAACAACTTCAAAGATGGAGATATTCGCCGCACGTTATTGCTTTGAAAAAACGGGTAAATTTATTAAATGGACTCAACCTTGCTCGACTGGCTTGCCGGCAGTTACTGCCATTATCGTAATGATAATACAGTCACGCGTGCTTCTTTGAGCGAAATTCTCCTCTGAATGGTTTAACGTATTGATGTTGTCCGACAAATACGAGGGTGCAAAAATTCATGTTTTATGGCATACGCCACAATTACCTGTAAACAGCGACCGTGGAGAACGAAGATGCGAACCTACTGATGACATACGGTAGATAAGTACTCAAGCTATTTACCCAAATTCGACGGCAAGTAAACCTTTTTTACTAAACGGTTTCCTACTCCTTGACTAATTACACAGTACAACAGCCAATCTGGGAGGTGAGAAATTCCAAGTCAGGGTGATGGTACTAGGTCAGTATAGTAAAACCCTCAAAGGGTTTGGCATTCGTATGTGTGAGTTTTTTTATGATCTTTTAAATTTTTTTTCTTATCCTTTTTGCGGCTCCCTTATTCGCACATGCATAGCAATTCAATGGATTGTGACCTTCGCCAGGATTAGTCCAAGTCATTGGGATACCGAATGGCATACTTTCACGTCTTCTATTTTTCCAATCCATTAGACGGTTGTAGCAGCTTTCACACACTATATTTGGTACCCAATTTTCGTTCACTATAACATTTTGGTTGAAGTACATCTCGTATGTTTGAACAAAATCAGTACTGAAATTTCCCCTTTTTTTATGTCTTGAGACATATAGGAGGATGGAGTTATGTGTAGAAGTTCACGCAAGTGAGGAAAGTTCTCTGATCGCCATTCACTTGGAAGTGGCCAGAAACGATTCTTTTACACATGGCTCAAGCAGCTCACTACTTCCGGTCTTTGACCAAGTATCCTCTGGGTAGCCTAAGAACATCCGTTCGAAGGCGAGCTAAAGTGAGAAGGCGAAACATTCCCTACAAGGGTTGTGCGCTGGGCTTGGGACCCGCCACGTAAAAAAACAATACCAATGAAAACGTTAAAACAGCCTCGGATGAGAGACCCCCCTTTTGATGACGACCATGGCAAACGGAATAAGGACTACGATTTCAGGGCATGCACCTGGAATGTCCGGACCCTTAATTGGGAAGCTGCCGCTGCCCAGCTGGTTTATGTCCTCGCAAAAATAAAGGCTGACATCACCGCCGTCCAAGAAATGCGATGGACGGGACAAGGACAGAGACGAGTAGGTCCTTGTGACATTTACTACAGTGGCCATATAAAGGAGCGCAAGTTTGGTGTTGGATTCGTGGTGGGAGAGAGACTCCGTCGCCGAGTACCATCATTCACTCCGGTGAATGAACGTCTAGCCACAATCCGCATCAAAGCGAGGTTCTTCAACATATCGCTGATTTGCGCCCACGCCCCGACGGAAGAGAAGGACGATGTGACCAAAGATGCCTTCTATGAGCGCTTGGAGCGCGCTTATGAGAGCTGCCCCCGCCACGATGTCAAAATCGTGCTTGGCGACTTTAACGCCAGGGTGGGCAAAGAAGGTATATTTGGCACTACGGTCGGTAAATTCAGCCTCCACTTCGAAACATCCCCAAATGGGTTGAGGCTGATTGACTTCGCCCGGGCCCGAAATATGGTTATCTGTAGTACTAGATTCCAGCATAAGAAGATTCATCAAGCTACCTGGCTGTCTCCGGATCGAAAAACTACCAACCAGATCGATCATGTTGTGATAGATGGAAGACACGCCTCCAGTGTTTTAGATGTGCGTGCGCTCCGAGGTCCTAACATCGACTCGGACCACTATCTTGTTGCAGCTAAGATTCGCACTCGCCTCTGTGCAGCAAAAAACGCACGCCAACAAACACAAGGAAGGTTCGACGTCGAAAAGCTGCAATCACAACAGACTGCCGAACGATTTTCTACTCGGCTTGCACTCCTGCTCTCTGAGAGCACTAGTCAACAACTCGGTATAGGGAACTGTGGGACGGCGTTTCAAAGTCCTCACGTACAGCTGCAACCGAAACCATTGGTTTTCGGAAAGAGCAAAAGAACAGCTGGTACGACGAGGAGTGCCGTGTCGCAGCGGAGAGAAAACAGGCTGCCTACCTCGCAACGTTACGATCGACCACTACACGTGCGGGATGGGATAGATACCGAGAGTTGAAGAGGGAAGCGAGACGCATTTGCAGACAGAAGAAGAATGAGGCCGAAATACGTGAGTACGAAGAGCTTGATAAGCTGGCCGACAGGGGTAATGCTCGAAAATTCTACGAAAAAATGCGGCGGCTTACAGAAGGTTTCAAGACCGGAGCATACTCTTGTAGAACCCCCAAAGGTGATCTAGTCACTGATGCCCAGAGCATAGTTAAATTATGGAGGGAACACTTCTCCAGCCTGCTGAATGGCAGTGAACGCACAACACCAGGAGAAGGAGAACCCGATTCCCCAATCGATGACGATGGAGCAGACGTTCCATTACCCGACCATGAAGAAGTTCGAATAGCAATTGCCCGCCTGAAGAACAACAAAGCGGCAGGGGCCGACGGACTACCGGCCGAGCTATTCAAACACGGCGGCGAAGAACTGATAAGGAGCATGCATCAGCTTCTTTGTAAAATATGGTCGGACGAGAGCATGCCCAACGATTGGAATTTAAATGTGCTATGCCCAATCCATAAAAAAGGAGACCCCACAATCTGCGCCAACTATCGTGGGATTAGCCTCCTCAACATCGCATATAAGGTTCTATCGAGCGTATTGTGTGAAAGATTAAAGCCCACCGTCAACAAACTGATTGGACCTTATCAGTATGGCTTCAGACCTGGAAAATCAACAACCTACCAAATATTCACCATGCGCCAATTCTTGGAAAAGACCCGTGAAAGGAGAATCGACACACACCACCTCTTCGTCGATTTCAAAGCTGCTTTCGACAGCACGAAAAAGAGCTGCCTTTATCCCCGCAAAACTAATACGGCTTTGTAAACTGACGTTGAACAACACCAAAAGCTCCGTCAGGATCGGGAAGGACCTCTCCGAGCCGTTCGATACCAAACGAGGTTTCAGACAAGGCGACTCCCTATCGTGCGACTTCTTCAACCTGCTCCTGGAGAAAATAGTCCGAGCTGCAGAACTAAACAGAGAAGGTACCATCTTCTATAAGAGTGTACAGCTGTTGGCGTATGCCGACGATATTGATATCATCGGCCTCAACACCCGCGCCGTTAGTTCTGCTTTCTCTAGGCTGGACAAGGAAGCACAGAAAATGGGTCTGGTAGTGAACGAGGGCAAAACGAAATATCTCCTGTCATCAAACAAACAGTCGTCGCACTCGCGACTTGGCTCTCACGTCACTGTTGACAGTCATAACTTTGAAGTTGTAGATAATTTCGTCCATTCAATGTCAGCCTGGAAATCCAACGCAGGATTGCTCTTGCCAACAGGTGCTACTTCGGACTGAGTAGGCAATTGAAAAGTAAAGTCCTCTCTCGACGAACAAAAGCTAAACTCTATAAGTCGCTCATAATTCCCGTCCTGTTATATGGTGCAGAGGCTTGGGCGATGACAGCAACCGATGAGTCGACGTTACGAGTTTTCGAGAGAAAAATTCTGCGAAAGATTTATGGTCCTTTGCGCATTGGCCACGGCGAATATCGCATTCGATGGAACGATGAGCTGTACGAGATATATGACGACATTGACATAGTTCAGCGAATTAAAAGACAGCGGCTACGCTGGCTAGGTCATGTTGTCCGGATGGACGAAAACACTCCAGCTCTGAAAATATTCGACGCAGTACCCGCCGGGGGAAGCGGAGGAAGAGGAAGACCTCCACTCCGTTGGAAGGACCAAGTGGAGAAGGACCTGGCTTCGCTTGGAATATCCAATTGGCGCCACGCAGCGAAAAGAAGAAACAACTGGCGCGCTGTTGTTAACTCGGCTATAATCGCGTAAGCGGTGTCTACGCCAATTAAGAAGAAGAAGAAGAGACATATCGAGTTATGTTAAACTACGTTTTTGCCAAAATGTTACAACTAAGCGAAAAAACATCAAGATAAGGATCCATACCTAGAAGCGCTGTGGATCCTCAGAAGCAGTGGCATTAAGTTACTTCAATATAAGACTTTTTTGGATATCTGGCTACAACGGGATCGTCGGAAACTGTAAAGAGGATAAGCTTGCAAGGAAAAGGAGCGTTACCCAAACTCCATCAGAATGAAAACGAGAAGGTGCTCCTCTGTAACACGCATGCGAGAGTTGAGTTTATGGGTCTCACGCGCCAAAGAAAGCTTGTTTTAGCAACATCATTAGTGTGGTTGCGAAAGCCTTCTGGCCTACAGAGGAACTTAAATTGTCAGCTACTAGTCCTCAGCAAGGTTCACATCGCCATAAATTTGTCCTAATTGCACAATGTCTCATAAGAACTCACGTGATGAGTTTAAGGATTCTGGAGAACGCAGCTTGTTAAAATTGCAGCGAGGAATATGCAGTGGAAAGATCTCAACACTTTTTTTTTGTTTGTCTAGCTTTCACCAGACTAAGATTGACACATCTCGCTTGCCGTGCTCTCTACGAACTCGGTTGCAGTTTATTTATTAGCCGCTTTAATAAATTTGCGACAGGTTCCAGGCTCTTTGTCGCTATGCGACGGACCTTCTGATCTAAGTATAACATAGGCGCTTAGGCGTCTATAGCTGTCCAAGTGGGATTACTTGTGGCGTCGCAAAAAACCTATTTATCTTAAATAACCTATGTATGGACATGGAAGCCAATTGACGACACCATTGTGTAACTTTTTTATCCATTTCTAAAGGCTTTTACGGTAACATCGTCATCTTTTCACCACGTATATTTAAATATTCTAAGAACATATTTAAAACAGTCCATCGTAGGTAATCGAAATTTTTTGTCTTCGGGGAAAATATTGCTTGAGCAAAGGCTTTTTATAAATAATTACCAATCCTGACCACGTGCCCGCTGAACACCCTTGATCTCTTCACAAAATCGCGATAATATTAACACACGTAATACTTATTCGCTGAAGAGAATGCATTAAGTTTGGCACGAAGTTTATAACACCCCAAAGAAAACGTTGGAAATTCTATAAAATGTGTATATAAATGATCAGCGTGACGAGCTGTGTTGCTTTAACCATGTCCATTTTTGAGATATCGCTCTAAGTCGTTGACCAAAATTATTGCATATCCTGACCAATTTTTTTTTTTATTTTTTTTTTATTTCACGAAATCTTGCATGGTTTATTGCCCTATCTAACATATAAACGCACCGATCATATTCAAGTTCGTGTTCTTTATTTGTGAAAGGTTTTCCAAATTAACTGCTTTTTTTTCATTTTTTTCTAATAATAAAAAATATGTATTATAGCGAAGGAATGATTCACATTTATTGTAAAAACTGTACCTAAATTTAAGCCACACGGATTACTTTCCAACGGCGCCCGCTCCAATGTAGTTAGGATGTATAAGCAGATTTTTTAGTTATTTCGACGACAAGGTGAATAAACAAGACATATTTTGTCAAACAGTGATAAATTGCTGACTCCTCACCAACATCAGACCAAAAACTCTTTTCCAAACTTTCGCTTTCCGTTTGCTATATATTCATGTCAATTAACGCACTTAGTAGAGAGGAACACAGCGACATGCCATCATCGACTTCATGAAATTAGACAGAAAACGAGAATCGATAAAGTGCTAAAGCAGCAAAGCCATAAAAAAGCAATTAGTAACTGTGTAGACTGCAAACTCATTTCGGTTGATAGCTGCCTTCGAGCACAAAAATTTGTAAGTGTTGGAAGGATGAGATGTTTTCGGGCGGGAAATAGAAGAAAGCGTTTTAAGAGCAGTTTGGCCTCATCTAAGACAAAGCGGAAGTAGAACAGGATTTTACTGCTGGCGCCAGAGCTACAATGCATAGAAATCTAATAAAACTCACACAAAGCGCTGAAAAGGGTAATCAATTGTTGGGTGTAGTGGAAGCGGAAATGCGCTGACATACGCTGACACATGACCAACAAGACTGAGCAAACACAGAAAAGCGAAATGTAGAGAAAGCATGTGTAAAAGATGACGGTGGGGCATCACCAAAGTCACCATAGTTTAATTCCATAGGACTAAAGCGATAGCGGAGCGAACTAACAAACGCGAAAATTATGGCAAGCATACTCGCATATACCAGGAATGATGTGTGTGTGTAAACGTTCTCTTAGAATCTCTTGTTATAGCTTTCGCTTGCGAATGTCGCACTGACGAAGAAATGTAAATTTACTTTGGTCAATGGATTCAAAAAGCAATCAGCATACTCGCGTGTCTAAAAGTGGGCAAAGGACATTTGGTGTTTGAAGTTCCGCCGATATGCAACAATGAAAAGCAAATCTGAAGAAAGCTAAGGCAAATAGTTCAGTGGATCGCCTGCGTTCTACTTTAGGACAAAAGTATATCGCAGTCGCACAGTAGAGGGTGGTCGGACAACGCCTGCTAAGCGAACGCAAAGTCCATTGGCCACACAATACTAAGGCTGATCATAGTCTTAAGTGGAATTCAAAACAGGCATGCAACCTGGGCAGGAAATTATATACGCACAATTATTCTTCAAAATGCCAAAAACATTTATGCTAGTCAACTTCCAAAAAACTATTCTGTATCCAAGGACTTCCGTCTTTGGCTTTGCGCGCTTCGCTAAACTTATGGTCAACATAATCGGTTCACTGAGCGTCCTATTTGCAACACCATCACCCATCATGAGACCCAGCGTTCATTATTAGATAATATTCGGCCGAATAGATCACGTCCAACACCTAGTGAAGAAAATATAGCAGCCTTAGCTGGGAGTGTACACGAAGACAGTGGAGAGTCGATTCCACGCCGTTCGCGGCAACTCGCACATTTGGTTTGAACAAGACGGCGTCAGTTCCCACACATCGCATCAATAAATGGATTTATTGACAGAACACTGCCGTGAGCAGATAAAATAACGTTTTGGGCCGGTCAATTGGGGCAAGGATCACTTTTTTCTATGTGGATGTTTAAGATCTTAAGTCTAAGCGGACAATCCCTCTTCGATTTACGTCTAAGAGCAAAGCATCGCGCGTGTCATTCGCCAGTTACCAGTCGAAATATTTGAACGAGTCATTGAAAATTAGACTGGAAATTAGAATGGATAGAACGGAGGTCGCCCTTTACAAAAGATAAATTTTATGTTGTTTTTGCGCTAAAACAGAATAACTTTTTTCTTTCATTGCAAACCTTCCAAAATTTCTTTTTTTTACTATTACTCGTGCAAGGCCGCCTGCAGAAGCTCTTTAAATTTTTAACCTAGCGTCTAAAATAACACAATTTTTCGGAAACGGGATTTAAATTTTAATTCAGTGTACAGATTTACCACGAAATAAAAATTTTCAAAAGAAAAACATTGCTGTACATATCTTGATATATCTTTCCTTGTAAGGTTAATTAGGAAGCCTTTAAATTTCTCGCAAACTCCTTTCAAAAGCAACGATTTGATTTAAAAATTAAATTGATGTGCTTTCCTGAACAGACTTTAACTTTGTTAAATATATCACAATAATAATTCAACTCACAATTCAACGAAACATTCATTTATCAGCCGCTCATTTCGTGTGTCAGTTTGTACGCGGAGTTCATACAATTTCGATTTTCAGCTTAATAAAGTACGGAAGCTATAAAATATAAATTAATCTTGGCACAAGATCAAATGTCTGCCTTGCGGACTGTACGTTTGTATGTTTATAATGAAGTATATGTAGTGTGTTTATATCAATAACGGATATTTCATTTATAAGAAACTCCACACAATACAAATAAAACAGGTTTGTATGACCCATATGTATGTCAGCCAAACAAACAAATATACAAGTTAATTTGCTGGAAAAAGGGCCAACGCCAAAAATTGGCAATCAATTTTTACACATGTCCCTAAAAGATATCATTAATCAAAATTAGCAACAAGAAAAGGAAAGAAATTGTAAAAGTGTACCACAAAATGGACCAGCAAAAATTGGGGACGGAAAAAGGATGGCAACTTATTTGTAGGCAGAGATATCAATACACAAGTGTAAATGTGAAAAGCTGTTTTCTGGCTAGTTTAGTTAAGCGAGGAGAGACTTTAAATGAACTATATTTGTATTTTAGTACAACACAATAAAATATAAGTAAACAGATTTTAATAAGTGCGACTTATAAAGCGATGGTAGAACGCACTTTTTATTTTATTTTAAATGCTCAGACTAGAAACTAGTCTTTTTCGGTCTAGTTTGACTTGAACTATGTAAGAGCTGGCCAACAAGCGCTCAATATCGAGCGTCTACTGTTCCAGAGTAAAAAGCAAGGGATCCAATGCACTACTTTAATTGCTGTTCGTCATGTCTCATTTGGACACATTTTAAAGGGCACTCTCCATAATGGTAAAGCTGTTAATAGCGGTGATAAGGTGTATATCTTTCCAAATTTTGTCCTCCGTGATTAAGCTTTCACTAAATTGAATTCAAAATATTTTTACTGCCTTATCCACACTACTGACACATGAGCATCTCTCCATTCAAACCAAAAAATTTTGTCAACACTATACACCGTTGAAAGAAAGTGGAACCATCTGTCGCGAGGATGCATATCGATACCTAATATAATATATGTAAATATTAGGGTGCTTTAAAAAAAAAAAAAAACAAAAAATCCTCCCTCAAGCCAGGCGCTTTCTGCGACAAAGTTTGATTATCTCAATTAGACGATCAAACATAGTGATTTGAAATTTGGAATGTTTTCAATAAAAATAAAAAAAGTTTCTGAGAATAATAATTTTGTCGCCGAAATTTTTAAAGTTTGAAAAGCCAACTTTCTGAATATGTGATGGTTATTTTTGATAAACGAAAATTAGTTGGTGAAATTTTAGTTTCAATGAAAAAACGAAAATTCTTATGTAAAATGTAAGGGAACCTTAAACAAAAATAGCGACCCCTTCGAGTTAAGCTACAGCGCCTGGCTTGAGGGAGGATATTTTGTTTGCCAATCACTAAAATTAGAGGGGGTAAGAGCTGAAAAAAAATTCAAAATTTTGTTTTGAAGCACCCTAATATATATATATATATATAATTAGAATAACTTGCAGTGGAAAATAACTCTACGAGTTAGGTATTAATAACAATGAGTTTTATTATCTCATATACCTGTATTAAGCAATACATATTGAACACACATCGGTCAAATGTCCGAATGTCGGTCTCGTTCATCGTGTCCTTTCAGATTCTCAAATTTGTTATTGAAGGAGACAGATAGCGCGTCAAAAGTAATATACGGCAAGCGGGAGTTATTTTTCTACTTGAATGTATAAAATTAATGAAATACCTTGAGAAACATGACTGTCTGTGCAGACAAGGCAGCTCTAAAAGTTAAAGGGAAAATTCTAAGTAGCTAGAACTAGTCTCTGCAAAGGAAATGTGATAATTAGCAGATGCATAGTTCCTATTCATTTCATTCCAGCTTTTGGATAAGGCAAAGTAACCAGGGCTTATCGTGAATACGAAAGTCCTGGAAAATGAAATATGGAAGAGACAAAGCGAGGAAGGTATTATTTGATTTATTTTCAGGTTATCTAGAATATTTCCTAGCCATATCCTAGTAGCTTTTTCTTTGCTTTTATACCTTTGAGTGAGGTGTGAGCGATAAGCGAATGGTGCAAAAGAGGGGTAAAGAGCTATTTTATAGATCGGCTAAAGCGTGCGGGGAATTCTATGGTATGGAGTATGAGCGAGTTTCATCTGACTACACGTTTGTATTTCGAAATGAAAAAGCATTCACTTGGACGATATTATACAATCGATATTTCCGATCAAATTTTTTAAGCTGTAAGGATGGTCCAAAACATGGACTGGGTTTAAATATTACTAAAATAGTATAACCCGCCACGTAAAAAAACAATACCAATTTGAAACAGCCTCGGATGAGAGACCCCTTTTGATATATATGACGACAAATTAAAAGACAGGCTACGTGGCTTATCATGTTGTCCGGATGGATGAAAACACTCCAGTTTGAAAGTATTCGACGCAGTACCGCCGGGGAAGCAGAGGAAGAGGAAGACCTCCACCTGTTGGAAGGACTATTATCAAAATATATATTACTAAAATAAGAAAATAATTACAACAACAATAAAGTATTATAATAATAACTTACATTCGCTGAGTTTGCTCAATGAAAGAAAACTAAACCGTTTACAATTATTTCAACTTCTGTCTCTTGAACAAATCACGCACGCCTGTCATAAAGCCACAGATATTTTCCGCATTATTCCGCATTCCGACCAATAATAGGAAGTTAGAATTTGCTATGCCCGCAAAAGTATGCTTACATGTGAATAGCCGCAAATAGCGACAGACCGACACAATATAAACAATTCTTTGTATTTAGAACTGTTTATTGTCTGGTCGAAATGGAGACAAATGATGAAAAGTCGCAGGGTAGCAAATTCAAGAGCATGAAATAATGAAGTGTACTAATAAGAACAGAACGCAAAAGAGAGTTGCGCTGTGCGGCAAGCTGAGTGGCCTGCGACGAGGGAGAAAAGCAAAGCCAAGCACAACACTGATACGTGTTTGCTGAAGTCAACAAAAAATATGAAAAATGAATTTGTTAAACTCAAATAATTAGATTTACTGATGCTTGGACTGGGTAACTGAGTTCGAATGCTCTCGTGCGGCAAAATATTTAATTGCTTTGAAAAATGGCTTAAGTGCGATGGCAGTGACTGCTTCTCACAATATTTACACCAACAATTTATGACAATAAAACACAATAACTTCAAACTATGCACAAATGCAAAAGATATCTACATTTTGGTTGAAATAACAACAAAAAAGAAACAGTAGAACTAGTTTGAACAAAATGACTCAACTCTCTTCTGTGCTGCAGCAAAAGCACACACATTATTAGCAAGAAAGCTGACAATAACTTGTATGCCAAAAGCCCGTAATAAATATACTACGAAGCAACTTACTCTGGCGGCAGCCAAATACTTTTACGTTTGCAAGACCTCGAAGGCGCTTGAGAAGTGGAAAATGTGGCAAACAACACCACAAAGCTGATTTCAAAAACCGATTATGCTGTCACTCCGTAATGAAGTTGACGAACGCAGTACGAGTGTATTAAAGGGACTGAATTTGGTTGGACAGGATAAACAGAAGATCGGTTGCCAAAAATTACAAAATGGTGCATGTACTCACCCCTTTCTGCTGGATTCTGTTTGGAACACAAAGAGAGTGGAGCATTATATTTGCCGCAATAGAAATGTTCTTAGTTGATGGACAATATTCATCGAAATCGGAACTAACTTGTGAGAGAATCTCCAGCTACTGCAACTAATTCTTTCTCTGTATGACATCGTGATGATCACCTTTTTACACTTTGTGTGAGCTCGATAAGAGCTGGGTCAGAACCAGCACTTGCTCGGCTTCGAGTGTCATCTGCTTCAGAATAGAAAGCAAGAGATCCAACGAACTTGCTGTTCAATATGGTGAGGCCGACAATGGTTGTCAAAATTAGCTCAAGGATCGCTTCCAAATTTGCAATGATTCGTTCCCATACCTACTTTTTAAGCGCTGCAACCTCTGTTAAGTCTCACTTTTAATGTAGAGTGGGGATGGTTTTAATTTAATCAAACCAATATGACGGATCTGGCCAGCTTGAGTGGAACGGCTTTAATTCCATGCTCATATTGGATATTGTCATCGAGTAAAAATGTTTGTTTAATGTTTTAGTTTTCTTACAGAAGCTCATGAACATGTATACTAAATATATATTTTTGTAATTTCTAAGGAAATCTTAAACTTTCTTAAATTCCGTTGTCCCGACCTCTTAGCTAAGTATATATTTTTTTAACTTTCAAAGATTGCACTGTGCTATTATTAAGATATTTTCACTCGCATTCCATTTGACAAACTCTTCGCCAAATCTGAACTAAACTAAAATCTCTTGCGGTTGAATTTTGTGGCAATGCAAATTGATGAATCGTGTTTCCAATGTTTGTACACTATACTCCCTCCTTACTCCTAAATTATATGCCATATAAAAAAAATAGTGAGCCAAATATTCAGGCTTGCGATGCAGGACCATTAGGCACCGCCGAAGCAACTGAGTTAGCTAACGCCAACAAAGAAATTACTCGGAGGATGTGACTCTCTGCCTATCTTTCGGTGTCATCGCAAGCAATGACTTTGTACTTGGTTGCCAGCCAAACTATTATGAAGTCAGTTCACTAAATTTATGTGCAGACGTGTGTGTACGCGCAAAGAGCGCTCCCAGTGCGGCTGGGTATGGCTGGGTTTATTATTGTTCGCGTTGCAAAAATTTCGTGCCAAGATGTCGACGCATGCCAATGCATTTGTGGACGTGTATGAAAGTGCTCACTTACCGAGGCAGAGCAACGTTTCGAAGCGATGCGGTGTTGCGGAAATTCTTAGATAATTTGCAATATATTGCCATATCGCCAGCAGCTGAGCAGCTGGTTGGTCAAATTTGACCCTTTTTCTTTGGCAATCACACCGAAAGAAATCAACGCAATGGCAAGTGAAGGTGCCGATAAGCGGTGGCCAATATTAAATCTCAATTGTACTGACATTTATATGTTTTAGAAAATATCGCATTGATATGTATATAGGTTTTGATATATGTATATGTTTTTGATATTATACTAAACATTTCAAAAGAAGTAAGAGGATTATAAGCTAGTAAAAGAAAATGTCTTAAAGACGTCTCAACGCCTCAAAAATAATATATAACTTAATTTCTTAATACTGCTTACTTAGTTTTGTTGAAAGTGTGGGATATGTTGGTACGAACTTTATACTAATACCGTTTTCCTCAAAGTTGGTTCAGCAATACGCGGGTTGTGTATTTCTCATTCTCGAGACAAATGGTAAACAAATGTATAAGGGTCTCTCATTCGAGGCTATTTTCTTCTTTTCATTGGGGGTGTTTTTTTACGTGGCGGGTCCCAAACCCAGCGCACAACCCGGCGGTGGGGATGTTTCGCCTTCTCACTTTAGCTCGCCTTCAAACGGATATATTTTGGCTACCCAGAGGTTGCTTGGTCTAAGACCGGAAGTTGTGAGCTGCTTGAGCCATATGTAAAAGAATTCCCAAGTGAATGGTGCCCAGAGAACTTTCTTCACTTCCGTGAATTTGTACAAATGGACCTATAATAAAGAGTTCATAAAATTCAAGAATTTTCACATGTAGTCAACTATATGTAAATCAATATAATCAAAATAATTATTATAAATTACATCCCGAAACATGTTTATATTCTAGTAATATGAAGTACTGCGTTGATATGCATCATTAAAATATTAATTATGTTTGTAAAAATTTTCTGAAAGTGCACTCACATAAGAAAAAATGCCAAAACGATGTCACTGAAAGGAAAATAATCGCTACATACAAAATCGTGCATTATAGGATTAAAAGAGACTACTGTAGTAGATTTTATCACAAATTTTTGGGAGACGGGTTACTTTGCTCGTCTAGAAGACTCGGAATGACGACATTCACCCAAAACAAGCACATCCGACTGTGTTGTTTACTGGATCGCTAGCCCCATCAGACATTAAAAAAGACCTTGGTAATGCCACAGGAGTGATAGTAAATCCATTAACTGTTCGCAGGAGGCTCAGAAAAGCAGAATTCGGCGGCCGATGTCTTACAAACGTAAGACGTGTATATTTGGGAGAAAGAGAATGAATCCAAGCTTAATTCTTTCGATGAACTGGTATCCGCTATGTATGAAGAAGGTCAGACGAACAATTCACCAGAAGCAAGACATTCATGACGGAATTAGATGATGAAGGTCCTTGCAGTTTCGCAATTTTATCACTGAAAATAGAATGAAGGCGATTATTAAGAAACAGGTAGCCGCACAGAAGCGCAGGAACCAAAAGAAGCCAGATTCCGTCCTTTTGATGGATGTTGGATTACTCATACAGACAGAGATATTTTCCCATAAAAGAGGAAATAGGGTAAATATTTTTTTGAATATTTCAATAATATCATCAAATTTGATTAGAATGTCCTTCTGATAAATTTCGCATTCATAGTTTTTGGCTAATAAGTTATTTTATTATTTATTAGAAATCCAAACAAGTTCCAATTTTCACTTTTTTAATGTAAATGAAGATATTTGAATTTTTCTTATTCCCGAAATTGTTCAGTGGCTGAACTCTCGAAAAAGTAACGTGGTAAGTAATTCATTTGAATCAGAAATCACGAGGACTCTCCTAACAAATTCTACAGGGGCGGCCATATTACCAAGTAAGCTTAAAGAAAATGGATAAAGTTTAATAAAATTTGTAGATTTTTTCCTTCATTTTTGCTTTAATCAGAAATATCATGATCGTAGCCAAGTAGAGCAAGCCTATGGAATATCCACATAACCAATCAGACAAATATATGTACATGGATAATATGATAAAAAAAACGACGTGTAGAGTTAAAGTAATGTATGGATACATTTGTTCTCCTGATTGATTTTGTTAGACCCTTTTCTATTTTGGCTTTATATTAGTTTTCAAAGAGTGATTGGATGTCTGAAAAGGCAGGTTACAAGAACACCTGACCGCAACCAACCGCACTTAAGCAAATATTAAGGAAATGGTGCTCTCCCTGACCAAGAAGTATTCGTTATTTATGTTCTCGGAAATCCACGGTATTCACATAAGTCACATGCCCAGAGTCAATAAATGTCTCCTATTTGATCAGTTAAAGTTACTTTGGATTTTATCAAAACTAATTGAGATATCACAATGAAATCCGACAGATTTATAGTTCAAAACACAGAATTCCGACTACCCACAGAAACATACACAGCACCAATATACTATAAAAATGTATAATTCTCAACAAACATATATGTATGTACATATACATATACCTATAAATACTTATATTACAGAACAATTTATTTCACAAGCTTTATATCAAACTAACTTTTACCTATAAATCCACTCTTGAATATTCAAAGGCTTGCAACCATATCGTACCACACTCGAACTCAATATATGTAGTTAAGCATTATAAAGTGAACTCGCCAGCGTACATTGACATCATGCTTCGTACTATTTCGCACGAACAATACCACTTAAAGGTGTCTACCAATTTATTTCAATGGTTACAATTAAACTTAATTACTCGCGTAGACAAAACGTGCAGCAAGCACCAATTACATTATCAATGTGTATTGCAATGATTTTATTGTAGTTGAAATATTCTTGCAAGCGGTATTTTGTTTGCTCTCCTTAGCCTTTTAATGGCGATGTTGCACGTGCCGCTGAAGTTCCTGCAGAAAGTCTTAATCTGCTTAGCGCATATTTCGCAATGTCGGAACGTAAAATAAGGAAGTTAAATGGACGAAAAGCGCAAATGATGATAGGACCATTTTATTACCACTTATTTGGAATTACGAAACAATTTGATCAAAAGCCATTTTTTTATACCCATTTGAGTGTTACATAGTAGAATACAGTATAGAACTAATTACTAGACTGCGGAGTTTTTATAGCAAGTGATCATCAATGGATTCCTATAACAGTTTAAATATGTGGACATTTCCGCTTTTCGTATTATTTCACTAGGGTGCTACAGAGTATGATAGTTTTGCTCACCTAGCTTAAATTATAACTTTTTCATTATTAATTTTTCTAATTTTATATCATCGGTCTCATCGAAAGTCAAATGGTTTCAGTAGGAGAAAATATCGTAGAAAATGCTACAGCACAGCATTTTGTATTTCGACCGCCTTTACCCCAGATGTGAAGGAATAATATTGAGGCATATTTTTACTATTTCAACTTTTGGTTCGATGCAGTGGGCTTCGTCAAACATAACAAAATTTGATATCGATTTGGCAAGCGTTCTACCTTCAAGATTAATGGAACTGCGCACCAGAATTGATACTGCTCCGCGCACCAATACATATGGCTACATTCGGACGAAATTATTGGAAATTTTTACCGAAAGCTAGCAGCGATGCTAGATGTACCTCGCGAATGAACCTGGGCGAACGGCGGAATCTATCAAGCTGCTTCAAGAGATTGCCGAGAATTGTGCACCGTACAACAATCTACCGACCAGGAACTGAGGGCCGAATTAGCAGCGCTCAGACAACGGCTCGACCAAATATTAGCCTAGATTTAGGGCCATGGCAAGTAAAACGTGCTGGTATAATGCGAAATTTGTCACTTTAACATTTTGTTTTGTACGCCACAGACATTAAATTTTACTTGGTATGAGAAGGCCTTATAGGATCCCGGGTAAAATTTTTGGCGAAAGGCGTGCCACCGCCCACTTTTAGGTGAAATCACATATCTCGACACCCGCTCGACAGATTTCAACCAAATTTGGCACGTGACATTTCTCTAATACTCTCATATTACAGTGCCAAAATGGATGTATTAAAACTCAACCACGCCTCCTTCCCATTTAACACAATTTAAAATTAGTTGTGATTTTTTCATATTCCAGTATACAAATAAAGCAATTAATATAACGGTATCAAATTTTACAATAATAATATCCTTAATGGCTGCCATCTTTTGACCAAACATTTTCCTAATCGATCTGAAGCTGTTCCAGTTCATATGACCTGAACCGGAGCACCAGTTGACCTTTTACCGAAAATATCGGTACCTGTGCTCTCTATTGGTCGAATTGTTGAAAAATTTTAGAGCACATTTTCCTCACATGATGTTCAAGTGCCAAGAAGAAAAAGAAAATATTGCCCCCGTTCAGGTAAGTGCGACTGAAAACCACAATTTGTCGATTTCAAGACGTTCTGAAGAGTTGGGACTTTCTCAAACCAGAACCTGGCGATTTTGAGAAAAGATTTGAGCTTGCATCCGTATAAAATTGTACTCACTCAAGAACTGAAGAACATTGGACCACCGTAAGCGCTATAAATTTGCTGATTTTCACTTGGAGCACACCAATATAACAAACATATAACATACGGGAGACTTTACTTCAAATGATTTGTAATGGACCTTAATGAAACACAGTGAGAATTTAATTAGTAGATAGCCTGTAAATATTATGAGGTATTGGCAGAAATAAAAAAAAAACGATTCAGGATGTTTGAGCATATTTTTCGCTTTAATTGCAATTCATTCACAGGTTCCAATATCGCCAACACCTGAAGGTACCGAAGAAGTCTGTGATTCCTGCATGTTCCAAGTGTATAAAATCTTCCGTTTAACCCGAACTTAGCCTTCATTTAGTTGTTTTACCGCTAACACTGTGTTTTTTTTTTCAAAATCTCTTGTAGTTGTAGAGAAAAACAAGCAAAAATGTCCAGCAGTAAAAGTCATTTAGTACCAAAATTAATTCTTGTATTCAACATAACGATACCCGATTTATTCGTAGAATATTTTTAAAGTCCACAATTAGCTGACACACTCTCAAAAAGAGGAATATAAAATAATGGACGAAATGTATTAGAGAAAAGAACATAAGAACACATTTTTTCTTACCACTGTGCTCCAAAACCTCGAAAAATTGTAAATCAATCCAAGAATATAGAATCATTCGAAATTAATAATTTTCCTGCTAAAAATATTGACATCCATTGATTTTCTCTTCTTCATAGGGTAAAATACCAAATATTTGGATGACGACATATACATATGTACATATCTACATATGTATGTACATACTGCATATCGATAGCAATAATTCTGTGATAAAATTCGTAAAATTCAACTAATATTTAATTATCACACTTTTTATTTATTCTTATTTACAAAAGAGAACTAGTTCAAAACTATTAGAGGGTCCTGTTGGGGCATCTAGATCTGAAAGTTCGTTCGCATTATCATCCCGCTGGCATTAAATTACAAAATTCATTGATTTTAATTCCAAATAGCATTTCTATGGACATTATGTATACATTTACATATATACATTCGTATATATTATATACATACATACATACATATGTATATGCACAATCTGCACGACCACATGGGGTGTGCATGTGTGTGTCAAATAAAATACCAAACATATCTAAAATATTAAAAGGAAGCGGCACAAATGAAAATTGCACTCCAAATGGCAATGCGAAACGGAACGGAACGTAACGAAATGTGTTGTCGACAAGCGAGGCCAAAGGAAGCTGCGCCACTGTTGGCGATGTGGGCAAACGAAAGGATATTGTATACAATTTCCGTTTTTATGGCACTCAAGAGTGGCAATAAATCTTATACGAAAACTATTTCCGTTTGTATTTTAGTTTTGCGCCTCGTGCAGCGTTTGATTTCGAATACCGCAAATAGTAGGCACACGGACACAGACGCACACATTCCCCTATACACATCTGTCATCTACATATTGTGTGGTATATGAGTTTAAAGCAGTACCAGGAACTGCTTGGACGAGCACGCGGCGTGATATGTGCATGTGTGAAGATTTGAAAACTTCAGCCCCTCACGCCACTAGATTGCTTAGCACTGCTGCTGGTTTCTTCGTTACGGTTCATATATTTTAGTTGCATTACACATATATGTAAGTTGTATATACATATATATAAAATATGTTATATATACATATAATAATGCAAGAGTAATGTAAAAGGTTGCGCTTGTTTGCATTGGATGCAGCTCTCGCTCGCATTCGTTCGTTCTGCTAGTTTGCTATTTAGAGCGAATTTAAAAAATCCATCAAAGCGATACATTTTCGAGATTTCATTTGCACTACTGTGCTGTCCGCTGCCAATATGCTCTCACATATATACTCGCAGAGCATGCTATCTTACCGCAAATGCATATATTCGCGCGCCTTAAAGTATGCCACACTTTACGTTAGCAGCACGCAGCATCCATCCATCGCCGACTTATGTACCAACTGACGTCATATAGGGATGTGTGCGTGGATGTGCATGTGTTTCGGCATCGCATTGCTCTGCTCGTATGTGCAGAGCCATTTCCGTTTCATGTATGGTGTTGAAATGCTTTTAGCTACTGCATCCGCTGCTGCTACAGCCATCATTACAAGTAACCAGCCAAATTTTCATTGGATCTCTCACGCTGTGCAGCAATAACTGTTCATGCATCTGTATGTAATAGTTTGCTCTGTTGCATATCTACTTCGTGTTGCATGCTTTGCGCGCAGCGCGCATATTTGGGGCAAACACAAGTTGCGGGCCGTGCCTTTGTGGGCAGAATATATTGCAGTTTTCGGCGCAAAATTTAACACTTACAAATATATAATGCTTATATCGTTTAGATTTAAGAGTATTGACGGTTCGCTTAGCAAAACTTAATGCGGCCACTGCGTAGTGAAGATATGTTATTTTCTAAATATGTAAACTTGATGCCAAGCACCACTGAACCGATGCTGAAACCTCCTCGATAGCTTCGCCGCAATGAGGAGAGTGTTTCTATCACCTCAGGATATTCTTAAAAATACTGGAATATATCTGAAAAATATTACTTTAATATCCAAGTAGCGACCGATTCATCCGAGGCGCAGATATCTCTTATGGGAGGAGGATATTGCGCGCGCAGGCTTACCTTTAAAACATATCGGTCTTTACAAATTTAATAATCACGTTCATTAGAAACTTATCTGACTAACAACCAACATAAATCATTTTATACAGTAATATACTAAAGAAAAGCAGGCAGCAATGAATGAGTCACAAATGGCGATGTTCATTTGGAATTCGCATTTGGACAGTGATGCTTATACTTTGACTTACACCCTAACAGATCAATTGAAAAGTCTCTAGTCTACCAATTATTCATTATAGTTCCCTTCAAGGGTGATACTCTGATTATGGCGAACCTCCAACTTTTCGATACCATTTTATACTCTTGCAACATGTTGCTACAGTTTGGTCACCTAACGGTTATACATATCACTTAAAAGTAGACGAGATAGATATGCGATTATATGAATTCATATATACTATGTAAATGATCAGGATGACGAAAAAAGATGACCGGATCTACGTCCGTTATCGGCAAAATTGAAATATCTTAAAAAAAGTTGGTAAATATATTTCTTGGCGAAAAGGTAGCGACAAATTCGTAGAAGGGCGTGATCCAATCACTGCCACGTCTACAAAATTTAATCAAATGAAAGCCTATAAAGTGCCATACCTAAGCACTAAATTAATACTTGTATATAGAACTGTAGTTTGGCACAGAGGATCGCAGTAGTTAAGAACAGCTGTGAGCAAAACCTTTTGAAAAAGTGGAAGCGGCAGTCCCCCTAATAGTTTTAATGTACATATCCTGAAACCGTTCAAGATAAAATAACAAAATTAGCTCAAAATAAATCCTATACACACGCCTATCAATAGTGTGAATAACCCCGCTCACTCCCCATATAACGATACCGTTAAAAAGTTCTTAGAGCGTGATAAATCAATAACTGAGTACGCCAAAGACTATAAATTTTACTCTCGAGGTGATATAACAGAGCTTTAATAGAATCGATATCAAAACTGGACGACAGGTCCAGCATCGCCCGCTTTTAGAGGAAAGCACTTATCTCGAAATTCGCTGGACCGGTATCAACCAAATTTGGTACGTGACCCAGAAGGAAACCTCAAACTCCTCTGATATTTTTATGTTGCAGTGCGAAAATGAGACAAATCGGACTACAACCACGCCTACTTCAATTTCTAGTACACAAATAAGGAAGCAATTACTATGAAGTCAATACTTCCCTTAGCCCTTTTATACCTAATATAAATATTTTCGAACTTCCGGGTGATTTTGTACCACCTATAACGGCCGATATGTGAGTTATCTTTGAAAAATTTAGAGAGCGTATTTTTCTTATCTAAGCTTTCCCAAAAGCTTAGTGTCTATTTCACAATATAAACAAAAAATAACTGTAAAGATCAGCATGAACATTGTAACAAAAAAGCTCCTGAAAATAGTAATTAAATTCCCACAATGAAAAGCGTTGACTCGAGGACTGGTACTAAAATCGTACCTGGCATCGAAAAACTACCAACCAGATCGATCAGGATAAAATACCAACCAGATCGGTTGTGATAGACGGAAGACACGTCTCCAAGATGTGCGTGCGCTCCGAGGTCCTAACATCGACTCGGACCACTATATTGTTGCAGCTAAGATTCGCACCCGCCTCTGTGCAGCAAAAAACGCGCGCCACCAAACACAAGGAAGGTTCGACGTCCGAAGCTGCAATCACAACAGACAGCCGAACGATTTTCTACTTGGCATGCACTCCTGTGGGACGGCATTTCAAACTCCTTACGTACAGCTGCAACCGAAACCATTGGTTTTCGGAAAGTGCAAAAAAGAACAACTGGTACGACGAGGAGTGCCGTGACGCAGCGGAGAGAAAACAGGCTGCCTACCTCGCAACGTTACGATCGACCACAACACAGAAGAAGAAAGAGGCTGAAATGCGTGAGTACGAAGAGCTTGATAAGCTGGCCGACAGGGGTAATGCTCGAAAATTCTACGAAAAAATGCGGCGGCTTACGGAAGGTATCAAGACCGGAGCGTATTCCTGTAGAACCCCCAAAGGTGATCTAGTCACAAAGCATAAATATTGATGAATAATTAAATATTTTTCGTTTTATTTAAAATTTCCAGGTACTTTTTTTCGCAATGTATATGCAAGTTGACAATATATTTCAAGTCAATTTCACATTTTGATGATAGCACACGTGTAAACTTCAAAGTGCACACTCTTAGTGCTTCTTCAGTGAGAAGATTAGAAAATCTATATACAAGTTTCTCTTTAAAGAATTAAGCATTGATACAATATATAGTATGTTATGCAAATTTCAAATTTGGTTGGGTTATGAAATCCCAATCGACATTTCAGGAGAAAAGGAAAATAAATCTACACCATGTGTAGGTGTTGATTATGGAAGCGAAATAATTACACCTATAGAGGATGTTGGAAGTTTTTTCTAGTTTTCCTGGGAGTAGCATTAATTATGCATTGCAATAAAGTGCCTGCACTAAAGGACTATTGGAGAAAAATTAGTCATTGTGTAATTCTGTTATTGAGAATTCTCTATTGCGAGGTCGCTGTCTACGAGGGCTGCTATATATATTCTGGCCTAGGGCAACACTAAGTGTTGCCAGGTGCAATCTGACATTTCCATTGGAAAGTTTGACATTTCTTAGCATAACGTCACTCAGAACGTTTTGTCATTTAATCGTGAATTATTTTATTTACAGGGAATTAAAAAATTCATCTCGGCCAAAAAATGGAATTAACTCGTGAACATTTTCGTGCGATCATTTTTCACAACTTTTGACGTGGATTATCACGACAAGAGTGCATCGATGAACTAAAATCTTAGTATGGCTATGAAGCACCATCCTATAGCACTGTGAAAAACTGGTACAACGAATTAAATCGTGGCCGACGCTCGCTCAAAGACGAATTCCGTGAAGGTCGTCCAAAAACAGCCGTTGTGCCAGAAAACATCGATGCCGTACGTGAACTGATAATGCAAGACCGTCATGTAACATACCTTCAGATAGAGACATGCCTATGCATTTCTCCCACCAGCATACATTCGATATTGCATGAACACCTGGCCGTAAAAAAGGTTTGTTCTCGTTGGATCCCGCACAAGTTGACAATCGCTCAAAAAAAGGCTCGTGTGGATTGGTTTATAAGATCGTCACAGGTGACGAATAATGGATCTATGCGTATGGCCCGAAACAAAACAGCAATCGAAAACAAACAAAAAAAAAAACATTTTCGTTGATAAATATGCCTATTTACATTATTAGGCCAGAAATATATATAGCAACCTACGTAAGAGACAAGCTTATAATATGACAGGTGGCGATATCGGTCAGGTAAGGGGAACAAATTTACTGATGATTCACTACTCAGCCCGGTTCACAATCTTGCCCTCTCTCCTACTTGCGGACAAAATGGAGTAAACACAAGTAAGGAAGGGCTAAGTTCGGGTGTCACCGAACATTTTATACATATTTTAGTTTTATTCCGCTATCATCATTGGTTCCTAATGTAAATATTATACAGAGAAGGCATTAGATGGAATTCAAAATAGCGTTATATTGGAAGAAGGCGTGGTTGTCAACCGATTTCATCCATATTTCGTACATGTCATCAGGATGTTAAGAAAATATTATATACCGAATTTCATTGAAATCGGTTGAGTAGTTCCTGAGATATGGTTTTTGGTCCTTAAGTGGGCGACGCCACGCCCATTTTCAATTTTTAAAAAAAGCCTGGGTGCAGCTTCCTTCTGCAATTTCTTCCGTAAAATTTAGTGTTTCTGACGTTTTTCGTTAGTCGGTTAACGCACTTTTAGTAATTTTCAACATAACCTTTGTATGGGACGTGGGCGTGGTTATTATCCGATTTCTTCCATTTTTTAACTGTATATGGAAATGCCTGAAGGCAACGACTCTGTAGAGTTTGGTTGACATAGCTATAGTAGTTTCCGGGATACGTACAAAAAACTTAGTAGGGGGCGGGGCCACGCCCACTTTTCCAAAAAAATTAAGTCCAAATATGCCCGCTCTAATGCGATCCTTTGTGCCAAATTTCACTTAAATATCTTTATTTATGGCTTAGTTATGACACTTTATAGGTTTTCGGTTTTTGCCATTTTGTGGGCGTGGCAGAGGGCCGATTTTGCCCATCTTCGAACTTAACCTTCTTATGGAGCCAAGAAATACGTGTACTAAGTTTCATCATTATATCTCAATTTTTACTCAAGTTACAGCGTGCACGGACGGACAGACGGACGGACGGACAGACAGACATCCGGATTTCAACCCTACTCGTCACCCTGATCACTTTGGTATATATAACCCTATATTTGACTCTTTTAGTTTTAGGACTTACAAACAACCGTTATGTGAACAAAACTATAATACTCTCCTTAGCAACTTTGTTGCGAGAGTATAAAAAAATGAGTTCTTCTATTCTGCAAATTGATGTTCATTTGTGCATTAGATCGCTTCTTCACTTTTATTAAGTTATTAGAAACACTCGATAGCCCCGCAATTGCAACAACGAACAACTCAGAAATGAAAGTCAGTTCAAGGCGAATGACAACATCATTTTCAGATGTCATCCAGATACAGTTTTCAAGTGCCCTACAGCTGATCGACTCAGTATAGGAGACCCCTTGCCAATAAGTAATGGCAGAGGCTGCGTACGAAGCACATGGTTTCGAATGCTTTACAATTTATCACAAAGTAAATAAACAAATGTGGATAGTAATTAGCATCCAAATGTACACGAAGACGGTGTAGAGTGGATTCGGCGCCGTTTTCAGCAACTCGCACTAACGTATGGAACGACATGGAACGACTTGGCACATTTTCCTTCAATATATTAAATTAATAGTGTGCAAGAACTGAAGCCGCTCGACCTTTCCAAGCGACATCGCTTCGCTTTATGGGCTCTTGAAAAGTTGCAAGCAGATCCGATGTTTACGAGCCAAATTTTTATCTGGGCTTTTTGGCTGAATGGGTATGTAAATAAGCAAAATTCCCGCATTTGAGAGGAAGAGCAGTCTGAAGAGAATCAAAAGCTGCCAATTCGTCCCGAAAAAAAAACGGTTTGGTGTGTTTGTGGGCCGGTGAAGTCATCGGTTCATATTTCTTCAAAAATGATAACCGACTATTTGTTGCCCGAAATTAAAGCTCGTGATCTCGGCGACATTTGGTTTCAACCAGACGGCGCCACTTTCCACACATCGTATCAAATAATGGATTTAATGAGAGTACATTTCGGTGAGCAGATAATTGTACGTTTTGGGCCTGTCGATTGGCCCCAAGATCGTATGATATCACACCGTTAGACTTTTCCCTGTGGGGATATGTAAAGTCTAAAATTTATGCGGACAATTCCTCTTCGATTCAGGCCTTGTGGCAAAGCATCTTGCATGTCATCCGCTAGTTACCAGTTGAAATGATCGAACGAGTCATCGAAAATTGGACTCAACGTTTAACCCGTTTGAAATCAAAGCCAGGGAAATACCTTACGACGTAAAACGTCAACCAGAGGACCGGTTATACATATAAGCAATATATAACTTATACACTGACCTACGTATATATTCGGCATAAGATTTGTTAGGAAAACAAAAATCATTAACGTAGTCGTTATAAAAATCAGCCGGATGTTCAAAAACCCTGTTATTGGTCACTTGGGGGTTAACTGAAGCTTTTGCACAATTGTACTCATTTTAGGCACAGTGGTATACTATTATGAGTAAAACACGTTCTGAATTTTCATTGAGATAACACAAATATTGGCCGATATATCCAGCATAAAATCACCAGGAAGTACGAAAATATTTATATTAAGTATATGGGCGCTAGGGGAGGCATTGACCCGATTTCATTTTGGATAAACAGAATTACTACCGCAAGAAAAGGACTCTACCTGAACTTAAATTGCATATCTCACACATTAACCGATATTTTCGAACAAAAGTCAACTATAGGTACCGGCGTCCGCATATTAGGTACCTGATGCATGATCTCCATGCTCAATTAATAATTAGAAAATTTTTCTTTCCGACCTGAAGGCTGGAAATCGGGATTGCTTCAGCTATCAATTTAATATGCTCCTTCAATTCAGTCAGATTTCTGAGTTTTGTTTGTAGACCTCTTGCTTGATATAATATCATTAAAAAAGTATGATGCGTCAGCTTAGTTGATCGGAGGAGCCAGCGGAATTGGCGGGAACCAAAGGCTATTGAAAATAATACGGTGACTTGTTCTGGGCAAATTTCTGCCACGTGAATTAACTCTGGATTCGATTCACTCCGTATACGGAAATTTTATTTGTTTACATTTCTGCTAAGGTCAAAATGGGATTCATCAGACATAAATAAACAATTTATCAAGTAATTGTCTTCTGCGACCATTTTAATAGTTTTTTGGCAAAATTCCAAACGAATAGGCAAAGCTAGAGGGTTAATATCCGTTGTAATGTTCAATGCGCCGATAATTTGGGAGTCGAAACACTGGAATTAACGATTCAGCAGCCGCGATTGTTTGCGCGCTTGTACAATACTTCCAGATTTGGCACATGTACAACAACGGAATGCAAAGCATGGTATGCAAACCCTGTTTTCGATATCCCAATCATTTATTATTAAAAATTTTAAATAACAGCCTGCCAAATAAAAAGTGCATACAGAAAAAAAGTTATTGCGGTTTGTTTTTGTAGCACGATCCGTGCTTCTCCCCATGCCTTCGAATTTTAAATAAAACTCCGTCCCGAAAGAGTCATCGCGTTATATAGGACGTTTACGGCATTTTATACAATCCCTGAAAAATGCTAAAAAGGGTCAGTTTCATTCATAATGTCGGTGGTACAATTATTGTGAAAATTTTTTTTCTTCTTATGACTCCATACTTTTATTCACTTAAAGATCAAATAGTGAGAGTTAAAATCACCCAGCTCCTAGTTCAGATACAGCATTAAAAGTGTAATAAACACTATAGGGTTGCATGTGTCGACAGCATAATCGGGCAATATATATATATATATATATGTATATACTTATATAAATACTAAGTACTACCGACTGCATCATTCAAGTTTCAATTTTATTAACACACCAAAGACGAAAGCAGTGAAATCCCCAACTCACAGCGCTCTTTAAATCACAGCACAGCTAACAAAGGCAAATAAGTCATCTTGTTTAGCACCAGAAAAGTCATAAAGGTAGACAAAAACTTTACAAAGTACACAACAATAAGTGCGGCTGAAAGTTCCGAAGTTTCGCAAGCATAAAATTATGCAAAACGCTGCCTCGGCTACACCCACACAACAACAAAATCACAAATAAACGCTGATGGGGCAGCAGTGATATGGCGAGAGAGCTTGACTATGAGCAAGGGTTCTGCCTCGAAAGCGAAATCTTACACTAACATCATTAGCGTATCAGTCACGATTTTGCTTTATTGAAAGCATTTTAATTTAATGATTACAGCCACGCGTATTTAATGCTAAGCTAAGCAGAGCGGAGATGGAGCAAACATAAAATACTCGCCCAAGTAGCTATCTACTCCATCATATTAACTATGCGTTTGTGTGTGTGTGTGTATGCAACAACAGCAATGAGATTATCGACAGTAGCGAAAGCGCACAATGGCTGTTGGAATAATAACAAAACGTCAAAGCCGAATAGTAAACAGTGTAAGAGCAATCAGCTTAGCCTGCATACAAATTAATCTCTGATGCTAAGTAAAATCTGCAATGCACATACAAATATATGCATAAATCATGAGTACGACGTATACGTCATGCCGGCGGATGTGGCGCAATGGCTCAAGTATTTAGATTGCGTTGCAAAACTGGTAAGTAGATCAAAGTACTCCAAAAGGATCGGAGAGTACTCCGAAATTTAACTGAAAATATGAGAAATAGATAAGCTAATTAAAAATGAGCTTTCCTAGTTCTAGACCTACTGCCCAGAATATTAGGGAACTACGGTAAGTACTCACGGTAGATTACTTCCGTAACTGCTCGTAAGAGACTACTTCATGGAGTATTTGCAAGACATAACTTTTTAAAATTTGTTTGAACTTCGTTTAATTATGTACAAACTACTGGCGAAAAAGACTATAAAGCCTTTAAGCTAAAAGAAAATTGAGGTTGACGTTTCGCTGACAGCTTCCTTTTTCTCATTGCCGTTAAGATTTCCAATTTCTGCCTACAGGATGGAGTTCTATCCCCGCTTCTATGGAGCTTAGTAGTAGATGAGCTTCTAGAGTTGCTCACAAACAATATTATTCCATTCCAGGGGTACGCCGATGAAATTGTCATAATGGCATGAGATAAATCTAGAATACTCTTTGCGACATAGTCCAAAGGGGCTTAAGTCGAGCTAAGGAATGGCGTAATACAGTAAGTCTTTGCTATTAGTCCGTTTGCAGAAATCAATCTCCAAAGCAAATATCGCAACTAGCGTATCGCTATACTCAGCGATTGGCAAAAGGCACTAAAAGCGATCTCAAATTATGGAGACGTGTATAGGAAGGCTGGTTAACAGACAATGAGCTGGCCGACGAACTAGGCCAGAACTATGATTTAGAGATATGATCAACTTCCCCCGAGACAATTTCCTTGTCGCGCTCTATACTGGACATAGCTCTTGTGCAAACGACCCGTTTTGCGACATGGAACCGGAAACTCCAGAACACCTGATTCTAGATTGGCCTGCGTTTCTAGAAGGAGACTCAAGGCCCTTGGAACCATCCACGTGGACAGAGATCACCTCCATCGCGCCCAGTAAGCTCTTGGAATTGTTCAGAGGGCTGGGCCTAAAACCATATGTGAAATAGAAGAGTGCAGAATGGACGAGAGGTCGCAGTGCAAAACCTCAATTATTTTCTATACATCCATCCACGAATGAATGTCCGGTATCAGTTTATTGGCCCACCGTTCTTTGGTTTGCCGCCTTTGCTGCCACATTGTCATGTTTTTAATTATCTTTCCTTTTTTGGATACTAAAAACTTCTCTGACAACTTCTATATTCACGCAAATTCGTCACTCTCGATATCAATGGGCAGCAATTTGGTTTTTACTTTAGCAGCCTCGCTGTATATTAATCTTGTTTTCGATCTATGCACTGTATTTTTTTGTCTAGTATGTGTTTCAATATTTAGCGCGTGGATCGATATGATACCCGCATACAATATAACTGTGCAAGTAAAAATCGTCGGATGGAATGCACGCAGCCTTTATTTGCCACCATTCTTGCTTAAGTGTTTAGGATTTTATTTCCTTATTCTAAAGTGTATTCAAAGGTCTCGAAAAATGTTAACCTTGAGTCTAATAATACTTCCACATGCTGCAGTTGAGGCTGCGAAAGAAACTCAAAATCATATATCGATATTCTATTTTCCACTTTCCTAGTGCTTGTGATCAGGAGTTATATTTTGTGCTCAGCCAGTTCTAAGCTCATGGAGAAGACCCATCGGCGCGAACCGTATATGCATCTGTTTTCAAAATAACTCATAATAATGTTCATTAAGTATTGTGGAAAGCGTATTTCATTCAGGGACTTAATAATGTTTTTAACGTTTTCATCATCACTGTGCCAGTGTCAACGACATTGTTTAGTGTGTCAATGGTAAACTGCTACTTCATAAAGCCTATAGTCTTTCTGATAATTCGGGACTTCCTGGATTACTAACTCTATATTTTCGTACAATTTGCCCGTGCCAAGTATGCCCAGAGGTCGATATGATGATGTTTGGTTTGGCAAGTTCACAATCTCGGGACTTTCCACGAAACGGTAAGTATTCCCTTTAAGGCTCTGTTTGGTATGCTACCGATTCCAGACGCTTTGTTGCTTTTAATATTTCTCGCTCTTTATGGCTCTATAATTTCTGATCATGACTTAGCATAGCAAATCAGATGGTGTTTCAGATATATGGTTTCAACGTAATTCTTCATAAATGATGATGCGCTGTTTGGTTGTTGTGTTTTATTTTAGAAAAAGGAGATAGTATAGCCATTAGCTCTGGTCCATTACGGCATCGAAAAGAAGCAATAAATGGCGTTTTCCAAAGTCCACACATGGACCACTTTTCTATAGGCTAGTAAGTAGTAGCTGTGTTTGTGTGTGTGCCCTTATTTGCATAGCTGTAAGTGCGGTAAATTAAAATATAAAAGCAATATGCATGCAACGCCTCAGAAGTTTATTTACCACATTCTCTCTCATATGCACACGTTGCTGCATCTTTTCGAACTCAAAACTAGCTAGCTGTTGGAGTACATAATAAAATGTTTTAAATATAAAAAAATAAATCGCTAGCATAGTCAAGTTTAGAGTTTAATGCCGGCAGCCAGAAAATTTGAAATATTTCTGGTTCCAAACTATTTCGCATAACCAAAGCAACTTCCACTGTGGCATATTGTATGTTCCGATGCATAAGTGTATGCAAAAGAATTACAACAGCACTTAAGTGCACACACTTGTTGTTGTGCGTATGGGTATGGACGTGGCATGCCACAACCCTATACTGGGCGAAACCTTAAATAACTATGCGTTTCTGAAATTGTTACGAAAAATGTTCGAGTATTTCTAAACTCTCAAATATTTGAGTTGGTGTGAATTGGACGTTGTTAAATTGTATGCATGCTGCTATGTAGTGTATGTATGTGTGTACATGGTCATTGGCAGTTGCATATAAATAAATGTTTAATATTTGCAAGTGTGTGTGCGTCGTGTATACATATATCGATGCATTAATGTTCTAATGTGTGAAAACAATCACCCACACTCTGGCAAAGTGCTCTCTCCCAGATGAAATAAGAATCACACACGCATTCATTAGAAAATTTCAACTTTGCCGCTGTGTGGTGCAGTTTGTATGTTTTGTAGAAACATTTATACAATGTATATCGATTTTAGTTAAAAATATATTTTCGCACAATATTTCCGAATATCCAATTTAAAAGTATATATTTGGAGGGAATTGGATTTTATTAATGCAACACATGCAATGTTTGCTCTTTGATCTAGCACTTAATTACGAAACGAATGAAGTGCTCGGTTTTAGTTCATTATTTTAATAGAGCAAATAACTTGTGTTTGATAAAAATTTGATATGTTTGTACAAGTGATTTTATTTTCAAAGGAGACTCCAACAAATTTTCAACTGTGAAATGTAAATGCAACCTGTCATAATATTATGATTTTTGACAGAGCATTTTTCTTTAAAGGCGTTTTGCCTTGACTTTAGTAAGCTTTAAGAAGACTTATTACAAAATTTTCTACAGAATTGTGCTGTTATTAATAACACAATTTTGCTTAAGCTTAAACAAACGTTGTCACATTTTCAATTGGTAACACGAACCTAACAGAAATGTATACGTTTGAGTATAAATAAAGTTTTTAAAGATTTGCGATATCACAAAATTGCTTACTTAAAACGCTGTTATTGTTTATAAATTTATGTTTATTATGTTGGTAATAATTTCAGCTTTCTCTGTTTTTCCTGATTCAATGATTTATTTATCTCTGATTACTAGTTGATGAGCTTGCTATTCACACTATTCGACTTCGAACTTGACGACTTCGACTTAGAAGAGCTAAGTGTGGGTGTAACCGAACATTATATACTCTTGCATCTGGCAAAGATCAAAGCCTGGGAAACTCCCTCAGAATATACGATACTAACTCGACCGAAGAGGCTGAATTTAATGTATTGAGTTGATGTAGAAAACATCCACCGAGGATCGTAATTCATTTTATAAAGAATGTGTGATTTAGATTAAGATCGAGACCTGAATATTTGCAATGATCGTTAAGCAATGCCCGACCGAATCTTCGAATACCATGCATGCGGCGTCAGCATATCGCATTCTTGAATTTTTCCTATGCTCAGTGACATAATCGAAGTCTTGCAAGTACATAGTTCAACGAGCTACTCGTAATGACGTTTCTTACTTCCCATCGTAAATGCATTACAATCGGTTATAATCCATAATTTCTGAACAAAAACATTCACACGCCATTTCTCTTATACTATATATAATCGCTAACACTTCAAATTCATAGCACTTGCATATCTCCTCCGCTGGAGTAGTTTTCTAACTCATGAGCCGTACGGGATGAAACTGCTAACATTTGGAATTTTTCTGACGGCGCCATATCCATACAATAAGGAATCTTTGTGTATCTCCGTCCGTGTTTTCGAATCGTATATCTGTAAGGCCGAAGCTTCACCAAAGAAAATTTTATTTTTCAAGAAAAACCCTTGGTGCATTAATTAATATAATTCTTCATTTTTCAAATATGGCCGGTGGTGATTTAAAAAGTCCAAATGAGGCGAAGTTAAACTCATACTATTGCCCTTGCTGTATTGAAAAAGTGTGCTTGAAATAGTGAACACACTAGCCCTTTGAACCTTTTCCAAAACATCATCTATAAGGACCATTGAAAAATTTAGGCGTATAGTACCTCTTCGTTTATTTTTCACAACAGATCATATTTGTTTTGAAACCAATAACTTATTTGATTATCGATTATCTTCTCTACCATATATCATCTGTTACCACAACATTAATTTGACAGATGATCGTGTCTGCTTTACTAGTTTAAAACCGTGAACCACATTGAAGACTATTTCTGCGTGTTCGCTTTTCAAACGACCCAAATTTAGATCAAGCATCGAATTGCAATTTTATTGCTACGCAAAGAGCAGCAAAGTTAAGTTAAAGGTAAATAATTACCATTTGTCCCCATCATCTTTTACTTGTAACCACTCATTGCCTACGAAATCGTTTTCCTTTTTTGCTTTGACATACATGCCTTATCCACAAATTTTTTTCAATATGTAAACTTTAAAGATCTTTACTGTCAAACCTAGCGTCGTACACGCTTTTCAAAAAATCATTTTCCAGAATGACTTCATTACCATGTGGGTTTGAGGTTGAAACGAACCACAAGTATCCCATTTATGATCTTCTCTGCGACAGAACTTTCCTGGTGGAGTGGGGTAGAGCACTACGAAAGGTCAATAGAGGCACCTCGCAGGGTGGGGTTCTGATCCTTTACTCTGGATCTTAGTGGAAAATTACCCACTCAAAGAACTCGAGGAAGGAGGCTGTCGAGTGATAGCCTACGCAGATTTTGTTGCTCTTATGGTTGAAGGAAGATTCCTGATTAACTTCTAGGAGTTAACACAAGGGTACCTCACGGCAGGGCGGAAAGGAGCGGCTTAGCTGTCAATCCGAATGAAACTGATGTAGTTGAGGAAAGCACTAGTTTCCCAATGCTGCTATATAGGAGCTATTGAGAAGCAGTGGGGTCTTTTTCCACAATTATTGCTTTGGCTTTACAAAACCGAAGTTAAGCCGATGCTGTTCTATGGGCACTTTAACCTATGTGCTAAAGGAGATAATTCTTATTGGAATTCATTCACATTGCTTAGAAAACCTTATACTAACGTTTAACGATTTTGTTCGGGAAAATTGGACGGGCGTTGCACCGTCCAATTTTTGGTGGAATCCCATATCTCGGGACCCGTTTGACAGATTTCGACGAAATTTGGTACGTGGCATTTTAATAATGATGATTCTAGTTGTTCTTGTATACTGCACAATGGTCTGACCCAAACAACGGTAGAAATCCCGAAACGAAAATGCGTCACTGAAAATGGTAATCCCAGATAGGGCATCGTGTACCAGAATAATGATGACGATAATGGTGATGCAAAATTGCACAATATATATCATTTAAATTAAGTGAATATAAATCGTTAACATTCCTCCCCGGCTTAACCGTTAGGGTTCAGAACTTCTGGATTTGGATCAATAAGACGGCAAATCTTTTGCATTGGACATTGGCAGTGGTGTTTAACAAAAAGTCCTTCAGGTTTACGTTTGTCGCTGTTATATTCAACAGTTACTATTCGTACGAGATGAACTTTAGTGATGCGACTTGGTTATATTCACGTTCTGAATCAGTACTACATCTCATGGCTGGACTTTCCCACATGCGACGCCCCTGTAAATTGGACAAATGTTCACGGTTTCACAGCTTCCAAAAATGCTCGAACATTTTCTGTAATTGTTGAGAGTATATACTTGTAAAACGATTTTCTGGAATAGCAGCAATAGGTGATTCTGGTCTCGCATTGATCGGTCGACCAAGGAGGAAGTCGCCGAGTGTGAATGCGTAACTAAAACTGGGATCATCGTGAAGAGGAACGAGTGGCTTAGAATTCAAACAAGCTTTAATCCTAACAAGTAGAGTACTTAGTTGAATGCAACTTAATATTTGCCGACCAAT